>NW_027526225.1:55277960-55305216 GCF_048455015.1 Haemaphysalis longicornis | reverse complement strand
AATCCAAATTACAGTCGTTGTAAAAAGAAAACAAGGGAATGAAATACACGTTGAAACTTGTTTGCATTCGAATGAGATTACAACTCGGTTTGCCAGAGTCTCCTCCAATTGTGGCGACTACAGCGCTAACACGGTACCGTGCCAGGATAGATCCTTACACATGCCGCATGACAGGGGAGCGTGACGGCACCACACATAAACGATGCAGGAGTGAAGGAGTCTTGGATAATCGCTGGATTTTGCCTTCCTATCACTGAAGACACTTAAAGGAGCCATGAAGACAAAATACAAGTTGGGTTTATTAGAAAGACTGCTTAGTCCCGATAACAATGATACCAATATCATCGCAATCTTCGAACAAATAACGGAGATATTGAAGAAAACGTGTGAAGCAGTCGCGACCCCCTAGCCAATTTCCCGCAAATTTTCTATGACGTCACGGAACCTTGTTTGTGCGATTGGCGGCCGCCTAACTGACCTGTCGCGACGACACATGACTGGACGTCTGTAATGGGGCCTCTAGTTCCATTGGACCGCATCGCTTGAATGCTAACGTGCAGTTAACGCACTGAAAATTGTGTTTTATTGTTGGCCCGTATGACGTCATTCTTGCTCATAACACGCCACTGTGGCGCAAAATTTGAAAGTTTTTAAATGCTTCTTGCTTTTTTTTTCGTTAAAAAACATTTTTTGTGGCTATAATGAAGCTGAGCGAGATACTGAATCCTAGTTCTTTCAAATTACACGAAGTTGTATTTTCTCTTCATGGCTCCTTTAAGTGCGCTATGAATTTTTTCGTTAACACAGAGAAGGATATAATTGTTACGCGCTGCATTACAAAAGTCCCAGCAGAGCTTCCGCTCTCAAAATCTGCTCACGATTTCACGTCAAGGCATGGATTTCGGGAAAGCGTTTCCTTCACTGCGGATTGGTCGCATCACAATGAGTTTCTACATAAACAACACGGGGACGGGGCAGGGGAGGAAAAGAGTTAAGAGCTGTGGGCGGACATCCTATTACGGTAGGCCGCGTACTGCGGCTGCCATCCTCACCCGAGAGATCAGGGCCTCCTGGTATTCGAGCTGGCAGCTCCGCAACGCGCACTCCCACTGCTCATGGGTAGGGGATCTGGGTGGTGGAGGGTTGGTGGGGCACGTCCAGACGAGATGAGCTGTGGTGTTAGGCTCATCGCATTGGGGGCAAAGAAGCTGTTTTTTTTTCCCCAATGTTATCCTGGTTGAGAAAAAAAACAAAATAGACAAAGCAATTTTTCTGAAGTTTTTTGTTTGTTTCAACCTCTCTCATCTCTCGTTCTCACCCCATCTGGCGTAGCAAGCCCTCCGGCAGCAAGGCTGACTTCACCTTTTCACATTTAAACTCTCTCTCTCTCTCTCTCTCTCTCTCTCTCTCTCTCTCTCTCTCTCTCTCTCTCTCTCTCTCTCTCTCTCTCTCTCTCTCTCTCTCTCTCTCTCTCTCTCTCTCTCCCTCTCTGCCCGCTTTGCACAGTACACACCCGCCTATTCAGATTGCGTAACTCCTAAATGAATGCTTCTTTTCATCTTTACGGAAATCTGCAAGAAGCGGGCCGGAACTCGTGTGCATAATTTTGTCTGGGACTTTTGTCAGTATGAAAACATGAATGAATGGATGCAGAACTTCATTTTGCCCTAGATTTTTTTTTATTTATTTACTCTTGTACCCACAGCGCCATTCAGGCATTACAGTGGAGGCATTGCATTGGGTCAGGGATGGTGGTAGTCCTCTTCAAGCCTCCCCGTCAGACGGCGACCAGGAGTCCTTGGCTCTGGCGGCGTGTTCGTCCAAACAAAAAACCAAACTTACGGTGGTGTCAATCGACCTGCTCCCAGCAAACAAAACACATGAAGGGTATACCTACCCCGTCAAACTAAGTTCGGGCCTTTGGCACGTTTTTGTATTATTTATGTAGGTCATCCGTTAGACACGGCGCCTTAAGGTAATGGAAATATATTGTTACGTAACTCCGGCAACATTTTACACAGCATTGTACTGGATCACCTGGTGGTCAATCCATAATACACTTCATCTATCGGTACGTGCCTCCTCAATGGGCACGCACGGCAAGCCGAAGTTGCGAGGAAGAGATCGCCCATAGACCAGACTGGCACGAGCTGCACTGCATGACTTGGCTTTGGACTGTTGGCATTCGGCTGTAATTATCTGGAAATAGATTGCGCATTCGCATCTCCCTCCTAACAATATTGTTGGTGCGGAATAAAGGAACCTCAAGTGGACACAGTGCTTTTTTTTTCTCGCTATTTTTGGGGTGTAAGGGAGGCAGTTTTTAGATAGTAAACAGAGTTAATGTAACACTGATAAGAGTGGTAAATAGGAAGAACAAAAAATGAAAAAAAAAAGAGGGGCAAACGGAGCGGGCGGAAATAAGGGAGAGAGAGGAAAACTGGATCGGAAAGATCTTATGCACATTTGTTGTAGTTGCACAAGCGTGCCTCGTTGGGTTAATTTCCGTCATTAAGCGGACCCAAACGATCATTTCTTGTTTTCTTCAATTAACGTGTTAGTTCAGGCCGAGCATAAATGGCTGATTTTGGTGTTTTACGTCATAGTGGACAGCGACAGAAAAGCGACATCTCGCGGCCACTTTCAACGCGCTCCCCGCATGGATTGATTGATTGATTGATTGATTGATTGATTGATTGATTGATTGATTGATTGATTGATTGATTGATTGATTGATTGATTGATTGATTGATTGATTGATTGATTGATTGATTGATTGATTGATTGATTGATTGATTGATTGATTGATTGATTGATTGATTGATTGATTGATTGATTGATTTCTCGCACTTTTTATTGCGTTGTCCAGTACACCTAGGATGGTATGTACTACTATGCGATACGAAGCTCTGTCCTAGGCTTCAGAGCACGCTCAGAAGGACCGGAGTTGGATTTCGAGTAGTTCACTCTCCCAGTTCTTAGTTCTTGCTCACTAATAATGAAGTAAGTAAATAAAATAGGCCGTTAGAACGGACGGCTGCACCTACGGGAAGCGAGGTTTAACTAAGCTCGGTGAATTCTATAAAGTCAATCGCCGCTCTATAACAAGCGGACTATATAGGAGCTGCGTCGTCGCATCTGGCCTCCTAACGAAATTTGCAGCCCTCTTGTTGCACCCCCCTGCTCGTGCACTTTCTGGTGTCGGCCGTTGCACAGTTCAGGCGTACTGAGAGCTGAGTTTGTAGCCTGATGTTTTTGAAGGCGGTTTGTACTCGGCTGGCTTTCTCGCCGCATGCCGTTAACGCAGCGAGGGCAGAGAACTAATTTCAGCGCGCCGCACACCAGCCTGCAGATTATCACTCTCCAGGAATGTCTCGCGTTCTTCGTCTTTTAGTTTTGCATTTTAGTCTCGCAAGAAAAGCTTGCAGCGCCGCAATCTGGAGAGCATATGCTCGACATCGCGTCTTTGAAAATGCCGCAACTCTTATCTGTACACCTACGCTTTGTTTTCAGTATGTGTAACGTAATTGTGAAGCGTTAACCTTTCCAACATCATCCAACCTAATCGGTTTAGCCGGGGATCTGTAACATTGTATCGTTGCGTCCCTATTCTTCACTGGCTTTTCTCGGTTCAAAAAGAGAAAAAAAAAAAACAGTTAGTGCAAGGTCTCAGGGTCTACTTTCATTAGTATTATCGCTGCAACAGCGTCTCCGGCAGAAAAATGTCCAAGTAAGAGAGCCATCAAATTAAATAAAATAGGAGTAGACTGCTTGACGTCGCTTTTTGGGCGACGCGCTCTGGCGTGCAGTCAGCCTTGAAATCAAATTAGCCGTGATCGAGTTTCCGGAGGTAGACTGCCAAGTTTAAGTCTGTCGGGTGGGAGCTGATACGGGGGGAGCCGTAGGAGGCTGGCCTAATTTCTCCTTGCGTCGTAGATGGATGCTCCATTGGCAACGTGCCTTCACTGAACACTACACGGGTGGAGCTTGCGTGAAGGAAGCATCAGCAAATCACGATACTTCCGTGTTAATTCGTTTCACTGATGGGAAGTCGCATCCTCAATTCCGCGATTCTTACAGCTACCTAAATCTTCCATCAGGCCTTACCTGCTAGGCTGTGGGGGTGGAAAGCTTAAGTTCCTCTGTGTATGCAATGCAGTACCACTAACTTTAATGTTCTCACCATTCTGACGCTTAGCGGCAGAAGCATGACCGAGCTACTGATCGAAAAATGGATGTCTCTGCTTATGTCTTCATCTGCGTCAGCGTTTGCGTCGGCGTACACCAAGCTTGAGGCGAGCTCACAATGCCTCCGCACCGCGCGCCGGGGACTTTCTTGCCTGCAGGGCCCGCGCTCAGAAAGCGTGGTCGTACGGTAAAAGATAAACACGAGAATAAATCCAAAGTAGTGACATATTGTGGCGTACGAAGCACACTCTTCGCGGTTAATGAATTACTTCGGACAAGTCATCAGTGCTTATCCCAACCACGGTAAAGAATTCCGCCGCCGTATTGGTGCGGGCCCTATTGGTACTGGGCCAGCACACTCAAATGATGAATAGTAGGCTGCCCCTGTTACTGAAAAGAATGGCGTACTGCCGAAACGTTCTCCAGGCGATGCCTTACGAGACAGATACTTTGACCCTTAGTAAGCAGCTTGAAAGAAAGCTTGTGTCAGTCCAACGAGCCATGAAACGAACAGGCCAGAAAACGAGCGTCTTTAATGAGGGAACAAACTCGAGTGAACGACGTCGTAGCTAAAGTTAAGGGGAGGAAGTGATGATGAGATGGACATGTAATGCGATGAAATGAGAACCGGTGAATCACCAGTGTAATGTAGACGGTCGGCCAGGGAACGGCGCTGGAAGCAGGGAACCACAATATTAACCAGAAAATCCGGGTGCAAATAATAGACCAGGGCAGCGCGGGACCTGAACGATTGGAGGTGTATGGGAAGGGCATTCGTTCTGCTGGGTGAGGATAACGACGACGATGATGGTGATGATAATGGTGATAGGCAGGCTCGTTTCAGGCCAAGCCGCCACTGCCAGTAGCCCAGCACCCGTTAACCGTAGCGAACGTAATCACTCGCTGACCTCGAGCACCGCTTCCTTCCTTCATCGATCCGGTCTTTTCCACTGGGCCGCGTGCCAGACCTGGCCTGACTGAGATTGATTGAGGCTTAGTGGGATACGGGGTATCCCTGCTCGCTCCGAATCTTCCATCCGGTGAGCCGTGTCTGTCTGGCTTATCCGGGGCTGGTATTTCGTGGGGGCCTCGCCGTCCCTTGTTCTCTCCTCTCCTTTGCGCACGGTATCTGTAGCGTGCGAGAAGAGCGCGATTCTCGCGGTTCACGGTGTCTTGTCTTATTCGTTGTTTGCGAGACTTCCCTCCTAATTAGTATATAGATTTCGGTCAGCGAGCTAGCGAAGAAAAATCGCGGTGTTTCGATAGCACACTGGCTGGAAAACGGCGACCACATGCAGTAAGTCTGTCCTATAATTTATGTGATCCCGTTATATAAAACACCCGTTGTGCACTCCAAACAGCTTGAAAGGCGCCTAATTTTGAGATGGCTTCCATTAGATCGTTACTGAAGTAACCAGATTTTACTAGACTATATTTACAACTCGTCGAATTAGCTTCATCGGCGGCTGTGGTAAAAAGGAGAGGTAGGGGTAAGTCAAGGGTAAAATCCTGCCGTCTCCTTGAGGTCCAACGCACAACTCGCGCGACTGGCAGCCAAATTTATTCAATGTGTCAAGAGTTTCTCTGCAAAAGAGGAATGTCAGCGCGCATGCGCAGTAAACCCAATAGTAGTCGTGACCTTGTGAAACATCTTAGAAGAATTTATTTCTTAAGGTAGCCTTATAAGAGGCGTGCGATGTCCATGCAAGTCGCGTCTGTGAAAAGAACAGCAAATCTGAATTAATCTGACCATGGATACCATGAACAGCGCTTGAAATCACTAATTTCCGCTAAATATGCCTTGGAAAGGCATTTTTTTCTCTATCCGCCTCTATCCGCGTCTAAAGAGGTGATTACAATGAGGAAGTGTTATATATATATATATATATATATATATATATATATATATATATATATATATATATATATATATATATATATATATATATATATATATATATATATATATATATATATATATATATATATATATATATTTTTTTTTACTTCTCGGGCCTTCCTTCCACTTCTTTACGAAGCCTTATGCAGTCGTCACATACGTTGTGCTTAGCAGTTCCTTTTTCTTAGGCCACTCACGAGATCCGCCGATGCCCTTTCCTCTGGTAACGGTGCTCCATCTTCGAGCAGAAGCAGATGCCCGAATCTAGTATATCCCGCGCAGCCTACCCGTTCGAACGCGGAGAAGGATAACCGGTATCAGTAACCGACAATAAACAGTACGCCCAAGAAAGAGCGTTCAGATACTAATAACGCGGGCGGAGATCCGCGAGTTGCTTGGAGAATCCAATATGAGTACCACGTGGGCCGCCAGCGAAGGTAGGATTATTGCATGCCTACGTAAACACAAAGGCGAGGGAGAAACTAACAGGAGAAAAAAGAGATTCCGGTGACCTCTCCGGGCAATATGGCGCTTTGCCGTACAGGAGGTTCTATTTAGTCGTCGTCTTTCGGGAAGGCCAATCTCCAGCTCTGCCGTGCTATCCGCCAACGCCAGGCGGATAAGAGAAGCAGCTTCCGTCAGCACCTTCCGCCTACGGTTTCCGCCTGTCTTGTGTATCATTGCAGTTTTCGGATACGTCGGTCCGGGCGGATTTCTTTTGTGTGCCTATTTTCTTTGTGCATTCGGATGCTCATCGAGAGGGAATCGTGTGACGACTTCTGACAAGAAACGAAGCAGCACTCGGGCCTTGCAATGTCGGGGAGGTGTTTCGGCAGCTTTGCGGTAACGACCCGCGAAGTAGCTCACGTGCCTGTCCCTGCAGGAGCCGGGCATTCGAACGATGCAGAGCGGTGGCTGCCGGGTAACACCTTCTAGGCAACACGAAAGCCTCAACGTGGTGTTATCGCGCGAATCACTTGTCACGCCGTTTATTTTTTTATTGATTAGGCGATGATCGAAAGGCGTTATTAATACAAATAAACGTGCTTTTATCAAGGGGGAATCTCTGGTTAAAAAAACAATGGACAGGCTTATTCCGTTTCGTTGGGGGTGTTTCCAGGCTGTGGCGAGAGCCGAGCGGGGAAGCCGAGCCAAACAGGGCTACACGCGAGCGTAATATGACGTAATTAACGGGTCTTCGCGAGAGCGTCTGGTTGGCCTGCGGGGAGGGAAGGTGTTGCGTGCCGGGCAGCCCGGTCACGTTTGCTGTGGCGGCCCGGGCTTCATTGGTATACACGGCGGTCGCGAGCGGCGACAACGCCTGATAGCATCTCCCCCTCCGCCCTTCTCTGTGCGCGGCAGACCTTTCCCAGTTCCTGTCCGAGCGACGGTTTCGGCGTCTCCAAGAGGAGTGGCCGCACTCTCTTATTAAAGCCAATCTCGCTCTGCCCCGTGTGGATGATGATGATTATGATGATGATGACGACAACGACGATGATGATGATGCGTGAAAGGAAAGATAGACGCATTAATTGGCTTGGCTTCCGTGTTTATGCTCGTCGTTATGCACTTTGTTTTCCTCTCTTCATTTCCTGAAAGCGGGAAACACATTTTTTGATCTTATACGGTAACCTCGTGCGTCCGTGCGTTGGCGTGCATTTAAAGCAGAGAATTGAAGACAACAAAAAGTTCAATGCATACGTACACGTGTATAGTACATTCGCGGACCACATAAGCTGAATGGCTGGAAGACTGGCCGAGAGGTGATTTAATTAGTATTTGGGCAAGAAGGAAAAGGCAGAAGGCAGAACAAGAACAAAATGAATCCCCTCCTTTAATATTACCGTTAATTAAGATTGACATTTCTTGAAGAATGTTTAATGTTTCTGTTTTTTTTTTTTTTTTTTTGAGCTCAGGTTTCCTTCTTGTGAGATTATTTCTATAGCCGGTAAAAAGTTGCTCTCTGTGTTCTTTCGTTATGCAGCAGTCCTGTGTGAGTAGTGGCCGAATATGTCTGCTGGTAGGTTACATTTACATTTGTCATTTGTAATGACAAACCTTTGAAAGTAAAACGGTTGACTATTGCTGTGACGTTGTGCTGGTATTGAAATTGGCGCGGACGCCCGCATCGAGCACGAAAACTGCAACCGTAACGGCGCGCCGTGAAGTTTTTGGCAAGTTTTCGCCACATTTATAGGGATGTTTTGGCAGTTTTATAGGCGGAGTCGAGTGGTGAATTTGTTCTCCTATGAATGAGTGTTGCGCACATTGGGTATAATCCTCTCTAGACAGTTACCAGGAACAAAAAATATGTGCTGAATGTGTAAGATTTACTCAAACGTGCTCACACTTTCCAAACGTAACTCTAGGAAAACCGTTTGGCACGTCAGATACAGTGAAACAGTAATAAAAGGTAATATTAGCAGCGGACAGCGAAAGGGCGCTTCCGGAAGAGCAACTGCTAACCCTTGGTGCAGTGCACGTCATTTCGGAACAATAACGTCGACGAGACGACGTGTCTCGGCGTTCATATGGTCGACCATCATCGAAGCGCCTCGCAATAGTTCCGGTTAATTTTGTGTACGTAACAACGACAACAGTGGCGAGTCGGAAGGGGGAGAAAGGTAAAAGGGGCTGTCCTGGCCACACGGGGCTTTAATTAAAGGGACTTCCGTGCGCGCTACGCGAAGCGTTCAAACTTTCGCGCTGTGGTGTCCGCATCGCGCTGGCACGACTCGGTAAGCCTGCTTGCAGGACGGCCCGTTCTGCATGACGGCGTGCCCTGTATAACTGCCACGGAGGTGGGTTGGTTAGTTAACTTAGTTTGTGAGTGGCGGCAGGCCAGGAATGGCTGGGTTGGCGAGAGCTACGGTTCGCATGCCTCGGTCTGCTTTCGCAGGTTTAATTAATTGCTAATTGCAGCTCTTTTCTGTGCGTGTGGCTTCAGGCGTCATCTGGACAGTCTTGAAACAATCGAGGAAGGAAGCGGTCTAGCGCTGCCGTGGCATCGTGTTGCGCTCGTGCGCGCGTCGGCCTTCACCGAAGACAGATCTTAACCGGTACATGAGAGTAGTCTACGGGGCTTTGTATTTCCTCTATCCCCTGAACACGGCGGAGCTTTTCTTGCGTCTGTTTTCGTCGAAAGTGTCGTATTAAACTCCGTGTTCTTCGTCCTGCATCATGTTCTTGCGTGGGCCAAACGTCCCGGTCAGAAGACGACCTAGTATCGCCCCCCCCCCTCCCCCAACAATATTACGCCCTCGCTCTCCACCTTTTCGATGCCTTCCTTCCTATCCTTTTCTCCCCATCATATGTTCTTCCTTCTGCCATCCTCCGCTGTCCTCTCGCGGTCTCAGTTCCCCTCACTTTCGTCCTCCTCTGCACTTATTCCGCGCCTTCTTTGTTTTATTCCTTTACCCCATATTCCTTGTTCTATATTCATATTCTCTATGCTCATTTCATCTTATCCAGGCTTTGTGGAGGAACCCATGACGAAAGGGTGCTAAAAAAATAAATTGGACCTTTTTTTTATTTGAGATATTTTTTTCTTTTTGGCTGCCCAACCGTTTTTACTGGAACCGTTATTTCCTGAGCGTGATGGGCATTTTGGGCTGAGCCACTATACCCTCTCCGCAATTCGATTTAGAGCGTGTGTTTTGGGAGGGAGTTAAGTGCTCGGAGTACCAAGACGTACGGGAAGTGGTCAGTGTTGATGTCGGACATTTATTGCCGCGGAGAGATTGTACCTACAATTGGTAAAAAACAAGAAACAGTAAAATGAAACAAGAATAAAATCGTCGGTACTATCGAGTCTCTGCTTCGGTGCCAATACCGTGCAAAGTGAGCTGTATAGCGCGCTGCTTCCGCCAATTGGTCGGCCGAAAAGGCGGGAAATCTTTACGAGGCGCGAAGGATCGATGAAGCGTATTTTCCTCGACGACTGCACAAGCCCATTTCGTGGTTGATATCGACACTTCTTTTTATTTCTCGGTTATGTATCTGGCTTATATAGTTATTTTTTTATATATGTGGCTATCCTGCTTGTTTCGATTGAGGAGATAAACATCTCTTTCTCGACTTAATTTACTCCGCAATGGCTGACCGAGAGGCACTTCTCGGGAGGCGCTTTCGTTGGGTAAGTGCCTTTTGTCTTTGTGGCCCAAATTGAGAGACGATGTGCTGTTGCGTATGAAGGGACTCAGTCATGGAGCAAAAAAGTGCTGCGGCCTTCGTCGCTTCCTCGGTTGGCCCTCACACGCTGAAAGATAAGCTTACGCGGTGTGCCTTTTCTTGCCCGAGTGGGATTGTTCAAAACAAAACAAAAAAAAAACGCGAAATTTGTTTTTTCAATTTCGCACATGCTGCCGATGTGCTGCCGAGACGGCGTGGGTTTTGTAGTAACTGGACGAAATGGGCGTTTCGGTAGCGGCGTATGACAAACGAGCATTTGTTGCAAAGCTTGACATGTATTTAAAAAGGTGCCCGATTTTGATAACTCCGTCATGAAAATAGCACGCGAAATCTTTTTATCGGAGCAACGATCCTGGTGATATTTGGCATCACAACGCCGATAGTGCTCTGCGCTCAACCCAACCCCGGTGCCACCAGTTTTGGAGAGCATATGTGTCGCCGTGTTTTCGGCACTATACTAAGCCATGACCTTTATCTTAGCATAAGCGTCCTAGAAAAAGAGGAAAGTGAAGTAGGCGCTGATAAGTCTGTGACATCGGCGCCGTGTAATCCTCGGCGCCTACCAATTCTCGTCAACGATCGATGAAACCAGGTGTCTGTGAATCCGAGTGCAAAGGTACTGACCTCCGCCGGCAATCGCGGTCGTGCTCTGACCATTTGAAATCAAGCCGACTTTATCCTTTGCGACAGAAGAAGAGGACGGTCTTTGTTGTCCCGGTTACTTTCGTTCTCTCACGCGGTTTGAGGGGTTGGTCCCTCACTTCTCGGTTCTGAACTTTCCACGTTGTTATTGATTTTCGCAACTAAAGTTTTTGCGGAATACGCGCGTTGCCGTCGTCAAAAGAAAAAAAGAACAATGCCGATTCTCATTCTTCGTTCTCGCTGGTGAAATTTTGAGGCAGCCGGAAATTTTCGACCCTTCAGCAGCCAACTGTGCGCTATTCTCTCATCCGGCCCCTCATTGACCTCTCTTTGCAGTGCTTCCTTTGTAAAAGTGGCTCGACATCTTCCGTCGAATCTTTTGTCCGAATGCTTCTTACGCGGCACACTGTAGGGCAATGCGGCACATACATATTTGGTGCCGACATGCCTTTCTCGTAGTCGCGTGCTATCTCTCACAAAGTGCCTTAATGGATGGGTTGGATGTTTGTGTGTCGCTAGGGCTTAACGACGCCAGCAATGTAGTCGCATGCCACAGAAAACCGGCGTCATCACCCGTTAGCGATTTGAAGCCTCGGTGAAAGTGGAGACGTGGGAGGGAGAGCGCGGAGGGGGATAAAGGTGCAGAGGTGGAGAGGGGGGCGAGTGAATTAGGTTAAACACGAATCTGTCACATAACCTGAATCGCACTGCTAGAGCGAGCACCACGTCACCAGTTGAAATAATCGCCCGTAATGCTTTTGATAGCTCACTCACTCACTCACTCACTCACTCACTCACTCACTCACTCACTCACTCACTCACTCACTCACTCACTCACTCACTCACTCACTCACTCGCTCACTCGCTCACTCACTCACTCACTCACTCACTCACTCACTCACTCACTCACTCACTCACTCACTCACTCACTCACTCACTCACTCACTCGTGAACCAACTCATACATTCACTCATTAACTCACATTAACTCACTCCTTCACCTACCTACCCCCTAAGTCCCACACTTACCCACCAACTCACGAACTCACGCAGTTACCCACCATTTCACTGGCGCGCCTGCTTACTCCCCCAGCCGCCTCTTCACTCCCTCTCTTACTCACCAACTCACTTACCCACCCAAGCAACCACTTACCCACTATCTCGCCTTTCCACTCACTCACCTGCCCACTAACTCACTCTTTCACTTACTCATCTGTCGACCAACTCCCCCACTCATTCATTCACCGACAAACTCGCGCACCACTTACCCACCAACTCACTCACGCAACCATTCACCTACCCATTCATTAACTCACCCGCCCACCCACTATTCACTCACACACCCACGAAATCACTCTCGCTCAGCCACTTACTCAAAACTCACTCGCTCACTTACTCAACTCACCAACCCACTTGCCACTCACTCACTCTCTCGCCCACCCACCGGCACACTCGCTCGTTCACAGCCTCACTGTCCCACGGGTCCTATTGACAAATCACTCCTTTTCGTAATGGTTGCAGGGAGCCATCGTTAAGGATGCACCTTCCAGGTGCGAGCGGGCCGGGTAGTGCGCACGGTGTGATTAACGGCGCAAGGTAAGGGGGAGGGGGGAACAGTACGACAAAATGGGACGGGAGCGCGGCTGCGGGAAGTGACGAGGGCGACCCCCGTGCACGGACTGCCACGTTTGCACAGCCGGCAATGAGTCGCACGCTAGACCGTAATCACAGCGAACCAATCCTATTAGCCCCTCGGCTCGTCGAATCGGCGCGTTCGCGCTGAGTGTAAATACCTCCCGGCCGGGGTACACCTGCGAGGTGGGCGATTCGCGAGCGCAATTGGGTAATGGCTCCTGTCTTCTCTCTCTTATTTTTGCTGTCTGGGCCGGTCGCGATTGCTTTATAAACTTTATTCGTTTCCACGCGCCGCGTATCGCGGAAATTGTGATTTGCCGCACGGAGCTTTCTCTTCATCTCGTCATCCCGTTGTGTGCCGCCCCGGTCTCTGCTTTCGCGATTCGCATTGCTTTCTTTCTTGCGAATCCAAACGGCCTTGCCTGTGCCCATCGGGTGTGGACGTGCCGTACGTGTTTGATACCGTTAGTGGGAGTGTGACATATTTCCAAATGTACACGGATGGGGGTGTTGGAGTTTTTCTCGGTGCTTTGATTATCATCAAAGTACCAACGCCAACGTCTACGTTAGCATAGAAGGGCCTACTGTTGCATCGAATTAGGCCGCTGTCATAATGGACGGCGCCGACAGCAGTGTTTGAAACGTTAAAATTTACACTGCGTCCCGCCATTCTGTATACTACAAAATGCCCAACGGGCGCTGTAGGTATTTGGAATAAATAAATAAATAAAAAATGCTACCCGCGACACTTGGCATATTCACATATTCTAATTCAAATTCCGATTTCCCTTTGCATGGGAGATGTGCAGACGGTGTCAGGATGCTGTGTAGGTAAAGCCATCCTTCTTAGAATATATAGAGATTTGTGGTCATAGGGTAGTAATGTGCGCCAGTTAATTTTCAGCTTGATGCCCACGAGATAACCTGCCACTTTTATGGTGCAGATGTTTCGTTGCCAACTACCTGAAAGGTTGAGAATTATTCGCGGTGGCGAAGTGTGTAGTTTTTGCTGCTCGCATCAACAAACTTTTGTCAGCCTACTTACTTTCGTAGCAGACGTTCGTTGGAGTTGGAAAAACAAGCAGAGAAATCGGGGCTTCGTGGACTTGTCGGTTTGTTGCTTGATGGTACCTCCGTGCCAGACGACTTTGGCTTAGTATACAGGGTGATCAAAGTTAAGTAGACAGGCTTTTTTTAAAAATAGGCGCTTGGATTTACGCGAAGACCACCTCTACAGTGGGGTTTTAGCGCCCAGGGGGACACCTAATTAGGAGTAATTATTGATGTTGGTGGCTTAATTAATTAACATTGATTAATTAACTTTTTAGTGGCTGCAGTAACCAGGCATGTTTGTATTGGAAAGTTAGACGCAATCGTGTTTTTACGCAGTTTCAATTGACAGAATTCTTCTAGCGCATCCGTAGTCCGAGATATCAAATGGCGAAGTTTAATTGCCGTTCGCATGATTACGCATGCCAGAACTCAAGACCAGCGCAGAGCTCCTCCCTTTTGTTCTGTGTCTCGATAGCGGTTCCGAGTAGTGCAGGTTGCGATAACGCCAGCCAAGACTGAATGGGTGCCAGTTATTACTTTTTCCTGTGCCTCCACCGCTTTGTCGAACTGAACACCGTACACAGCAGGCACGTCACAGAAGGGAGGAGCTTTGCGCCGGTGCCGACTGTCTTGCATGCGTAATCATGCGAACGGCAATTAAACTTCACCGTTTGATATCTCGGACTACTGATGCGCTAGAAGAATTCTGTCAATTGAAACTGCGTAGAAACATGATTGCGTCTAACTTTCCAATACAATGCCTGGTTACTGCAGCCACTAAAAATGTAATTAATAAATTCTAGTTAATTGAGTCACCTACATCAATAATTACTCCTAATTAGGTGTCCAGCTGGGCGCATAACCTCACTATAGAGGTCTTCGCGGAAATCTAAGCGCCTATTTTTAAAAAAAACCTGTCGACTTAACTTGGACCATCCTGTATATTTCTCGATCATTATATTCCCGATATTTCTGGAGAGCTTGTTTCACGAGATTTTCGCATTGACAACATTTATATCTCCGACATCCCTATTTATACTTTCCGCCTTACTGCGGAGGTCTTTAACCGAAGTACCACATAAGAGGAGAAGGGGATTTTTTTTTTTTTTGCAATTTGTGCTTTGTACCGAATTATGGACGCTTCTTTCGGCTGTGCAACTTGGAGACGTGTTCAAACTTTAAACGTTTGTTTTCACGCTGTAAGTCTTGTTGTTCAAGGGGCAGAATGATGTAATTCACTTGAAACTGCTGCTAGCAGCCATCATGAATTTGCTAGAAACAATAGCAACAAGTGCAAAAGCCATCGCGGCGACAGTAGCAGCAGCAGCAGCAGCACTGCTCTCTTGCTGTTTGCAAATTCATAAGCTGATGCGTTGTAGTCGCGAATCCTTCACCGACACCACGATCACGGTCCGTGGCAGTTCGAATATTTCCTTTTTAGATGCGAAGCATCTCTTGCTCTCGGCTCGGTCATCCGTCGTCCGTCCGTCCGCTCCTATCGCCCTACACTATAAAAAAAGAAATAGCGGCGCCCGCTTTTGATCCCACGACTCTCTGGCCGCAACGGGAGGTACGTGGCGCTCTTCCCACTGCGCTACAAAACCGAGACAGGAGCAAGTGCTACGAACGCGCCGTATGTCCTCCACTCATTCAAACTACGTCAAGAAGCTACGGATACAACATAGGCACGCGAAGCTGAACGTCAACGGAAACGACGAACTGAAAACTTTAGAGGAGGATTTTGAATTTCCTGCGGGAAAGCTGTGGCGGGAAGCGCCACGTGATTTGCAGCTCAACCAAAGAAGAGGACGAAGAGGGCGGGCAGCGGGGTAGGAGCGTGAGCACGCAATAAAGACGAGAACCAGGAGGTAGTTCGATCAGGTAACGCGGGTGGCGGTCTCTTCGCTGTCTCTACATTTCTCCGTCTCTACGTGGGGGTTCACACTACGTTCCCATTCGTGCTCCGATAAATGAAACAACATAGCGGCAACACAATGGAACCTACACGGAACCCCTATGATGCTTCGCATCCTCCTCATGGTTCCTCACGGGAAGATGGTGTAATTTTTTTTAAATGCCAAGCATTACTTAGCAGCCTCTATCGCCACCTGTCTCTCTTCATAACAAAAGGAGCTAAACACACTGAGCGGGCATGCAAGGGCTGCGGTAAGCTCTTCTTAGCGTTCGCACCCTCTTTGAGGGGTCCCAGATCGCATGCGCACTTTGTGCGCGCATAAGATTACCTATGGCAAGTGGAGCGGAACTCGCCCCGCGAATGTGCGTTGCATCTGTGCTCGCACCCGATTGGCTGCCCCTGAAGGAGTTCAACCCACACCGCGTAAGCTGCAGGTAGGAGCGGCAGTGCTCTGTCATTCACATTCGCGCGCACGAAGAACCGATTTCGAAGTACGCGCTGCACTCGCGCAGAGGTTAGGGATTTCGTCGTAAACGGTTTTTAAAACATATTTAACAGTGGGATAAAGACATATTACATGAGAAAAGGGAGGCACAGTAACCGATTCGTCCACATTAATGAATTGACGTTTATAAAACCAGCTTTCGAGCCACTCGTGCTGTCATGGGTGAGATGGGGCCTTGCAAGGGGCCGCCATAAAGGAGCTCTTGAAGAGGAAGGTGCAGCACCGTACGATCTAACTATCGCCAGACACGGTTGAAATCGTCGCATGACTAGGTAGAGCGGTAAACACTTCGGGGCCTATACCTGCGCTTGCAGCTGCGTCGTGATGGGAGACAAAGTGTCGCGCGTATGTCAGTAAAAGCCGATCTCCCCTTCAAGGCCTGTCACCTGCTCAAGGACAACAGAAGTATTGGCGCCGAAAATTTTGCAGTGCCGAAGCAAAACTGGGTTATTTGTTCAAAGGGCGCTTGCTGATCGCCAGCGATTGTGCCGACTGGTGAGTGCAAGCTCGCACGGCTCGGAAGACGGCCTCGCATGCACTAGTTGCTACGCTACCATCGTATCTGAATCAGCGTACACGCGTGAAACATTTCTTCAAAACCATTATTTGGTTTTTTGTACTCAACCACGCATTATACGGCACCTGTGTCCACATCCGTGGTCGCAGGCGTCTGCAGGGTCGCAAGCGTTCGCAGCCGTGGTTTCATTCTCCAGTGAATCGAAGTTTTCGAGGGTAAGGTGAACGCCACCACGTGATGCCAGTGCGATTAATGATAATATATCTGTTGACACCACGCCCGAGGATCGAGTTTAAATGGGGCAGACGACGCACCCCCGCGTTTTTTTTTACCTGCGAAGCATCTCTTACTTGGGGGTATGTCACTCCTGCGTGCCCCGTCCGCAGAGCCTCTCCTCCTCTCCCACTCTCCCTCGCCTGCGAATTAAGCAGGTGCGGGCTGTGCGCGCCCGTTCAGTCTTCTCGGAGAGATCGCCTGCGCCGGTTCTGCTACGTCGTTGTATGATGAGTTCGACCGGAACCAACAGTCCCATCAGTGTAGACGTGAAGCATCATAGGGGTGCACATTACGTTCCCATTCGTGCTCCGATAAATGAAACAACACAATAGAACCACACGGAACCCCCATGATGCTTCGCATCTCCTAAGGGTTCCCCACGGGAAGATGGTGTAATTTTTTTTGTGTGCGAGATGCGGGCCCAATGCGCGTGTGCAGGCACAGCGGGCGCAGACATGGTGGTTTCAGTGTTGCCAAGTGAAGAAATCGCCCGCTAAACTTTTCCCTCGTGCCCACCTGTATGGGCATGAGTGACGTTATATGGGCCAGCACTAAAACATTTTTAGCAGTGTTCTTAACTGCACGTTAGCGTTCAAGGGGTACGATCAAACGGAATTGTAGGACCCACTATACAGTCGCCCACTCCTGTGTCTTGGCGGTGTTTGAGTTCGGCGGGCCCCCATCGCACAAACAAGATCCTGTGACGTCATAGGGAAATCGCCTTAAAGTGGCCGTGGAGTCGACACTGCTTCATCCGTTTTCTTTAATATCTCGAATATTTTTTCAAGCCTGCGATATCGGTGTTTCAAAATTGGTATCAGTGTTATTAGGACTAAGCTCTTTAATGAACCAAGCTTGTGTTCACTGTTCACGGCCTCTTTAACGCAAAACGAGTTTAGGTTGTCGCTGAGTGTGCATGAGGAACTAAGATTCAAGCCGGGCATGAGTTGCGATAGGGCTATCAGTCATCGTGACTTAATTTGGCCTCTTCTCGTAGGTGACGTCCTGATTCGTCACACGTGAGGTTTCGCATATCGCAAACACCCAGCGTGATCGTTCTTCTTTTTTTTAGTTTTTGAACGTTGGTTGCCACACTTCGCGCGTATTTTAGGTTCGCCCCCTCGGCCCGCCCTCGTTAGGGAAGGAGGGCAACTCAACGTCGACGAGTTGACGGAGAGTGATTTATGCCGACCCCTCACAGGTCGGCTGCTGCCCCCGTGGTGTATATCCGCCACATCGCCTGAAACCCGAGCAGGCGGTCGCTATCCACACGAGAGATGGCGAGCACGTCTCACGAAAAAAAAAAAAAAGGCAACTCGTATGGAAAAAAAAAAAAAAGAAATGGAAACATCGGATACCTCATACGCTGCTAAGGCACGCCCCCGAAAGCCGATAAAAAGACCCCCAACACATTGCAGGCGTCTTTTGCGTCTGGAGTGTTCTTTTTCTCCTTCTGCTTGTCGTCTTGTTTCGTTCCGTTTATGCGTTGTTCTTGTGCTAGCTAAAAGGTATATCCCTCGGCCGGCTTCTCCGGTGGCAGAGGTCGTTTGTCTCAATAGCGCGAGAATCAATGCCCCATGACGGCCGGGATCACCTTAACGCCACGCGGGGCTGCCTCCGTTGCAGCGCCACCTCTCGCTTGCCTCTCGCTGTACAGCACCTGCCCTGGGTGCAAATTTGACGGTCTCTCGGGGCCCCTAATGAATCGCCACGAATGGCTGCGCGTTTCTGCGGGACGATTAGGTGATTAGCTGACGTGTGGCGTGGGCTGCTGCTGTTGCGTGTCTTCGTTGTTGTTGTTGTTGTTGCTGTTGTTGTGGTTGTGGTTGTTGCTGCCTTTCGACGTCAGCTTCGTAAACTGTCTACCAAGCTGTCCGAGAATTGGAACGCAGCCGACAACGCACATAGGCTGAAAAGGGCAACAAGCAGCAAGCCCAGACAAGCCCTGCCTTAGTTAGGTTGGCTCGCCCTGGTCCAAAACATGCCGTTCGACCCAATAGGGGTGCTGTTGTCTGGGCTTGCTGCTTGTTGCCCTTTTCAGCCTATGTGCGTTGTCGGCTGCGTTCCAATTCTCGGACAGCTTGGTAGACAGCTTACGAAGCTGACGTCGAAACGAGACGTCTGAAGGAATAGAAATTGAAACGGCGCAGCGGTACCAAACGCAACACCAACGCAGACGACCGCCTCGTAGCAGACATGCTGAGAAACGCAAGCCGCAGGTTTCGTAAATAATATTACCGTTATCATTACAAATCTTACGGAATTGAAAAATAAACAAAATCATCTTCACCACTACTACATTATACTAAACATTTCAATAAATTAACAACCGCTTTTGTTACAACATTAATACGCAAAAGGGGGGCGCTGGCATCACTTTTTAGTTCAGATAGGAAGGTAGCCTGCATCGCTGCAAACTTTGTTGACGTTTCCTCGAAGCAATCTTTGTTGACTGCTTCGTTCGAATTGGAACGGGGCTTAACATGGCGGACTGTCCACGAAAACGGCAATGAAGCCGTCTAAAGAGAAAATGGGAACGCACCCGTTGTGTGTCGAATGCGATGACTAACGTTGCAATAATAAGCGTAACAGGTGTTTCTCTTCCAAAAATGAGAAACGAAAATAAAATGTTCCAAACTAGTCAAAAGTGGCTTCCATAGATTGAAGTATCGTGTGCATGGTGATACCTTTTCCCTGTTTTTAGGGCGCTGTGGTACACTATACACTTTCTGCTCAAAATTGCTCACATTTTGGTTCCACTTGCCGTAGCGAGAGGAGTTCTGTAATATTCCCCAAGAAACCTCGTATTCCGTGCCATCTGTAATTTTTTTATATTATCGTTGTAACAATTTTTCCCCGCTTCTTCCAACTCTCTTCCCCCATCTCCCCCTCCGGCGACGGCAAAGGTGAATGCACGGAGTGAAATTAAGATTAATGAATACGTATTACGACAACAACATGCTATCGACCATCTCCTGTCAAAGAGAGAGAATAAACATTTATTGATGAGCGTAGGTGCTGGCGGCAGAGCTCTCGCCCGGTGGAGGGTATCCTTGTTCCGGTATACCCAGGCTGCGACTTACCGTCCAGGCCGTCTTTACCAAGTCTTGTTGGTGTCCAAGGTCCGGATCGGCCAAAAGATGTGAACGCGGAGGGGAGGGGAGGGGGGAGGGATAGGTTTGGCGTTTGTTGGCACTCCCATACCTGGTGGTACAGGGTCCTTGAACGGCTTTGAACGGTCTTGCAATGGAATACCAACTTGCCCAGAAATCCGCCTTAATCTGGTACAGGGTGCCGGGCGTGGGACAGAGATTGCAATGGAGGGATACAGATTCCATGGAGGAGGAGGGTGCTGTGGAGGAGGAGGGTGCTGTGGGGATAGGAATTCGTCTGCAGTCGCCAAAGAGTGATGGCTTCTTGTCTGGTTAACCGAGGATAAGGTGGCGGGAATTTTCTTCTGTCAAGCCTTTAGTGTCCCAGGACGTCTGAATGCCGGAGAAGTGGGTCCGTTTTGGTGGCAGCGGAGAACGCTCCCTCTCGGGCAATGGCCCGGTGTGTGCACGCGCGGGCAGCGTCGTGAGTCGCCTCATTACCGTCGATGGATTCATGCCCAGGAAGCGCTGGTCACCACTCGCCGTTGACCCAACGGTTCCAGAATAAAGTTCTTTATCTCTATCTCTCCAGACGACGTGCATCTCAGGTAGCTCTGCGATTATTTTGAGAACGTTCAGTGCTGGTGTAGGGATGCGCCCTCGATAACTTCGACATGCCGCTTGCTAATCAGTTAGTATTGTGATGACGTTCTTGCTGGTCGTGGCAGCCAGGGCAATCGCAGCTTCATGTGACGTTGCAGTTCGGTTGAGAGGGGCAATTATATGCAGTCGGAAGCCATTCTTTGAATCACAAGGCCTAAAAAATACGGAGATTTCTAAGAAACCTAGACAGTTGATCTTCTGTAAAGGCTGCTTTGCCACAGTAGGAGTCTCTACGTGGCGGTGCACCAATGACAGGAGCACACACATATGTTTTAGGGCCCAGCCCTTCGACGCCCGTCTCTGGGCTGAGCCGCATCGCCGTCGTAATCGAGTGAACGATGGCAAGACCGAATAGTTGAAGAAAGCAAAAAAGAAGAGTTGCGAAATTGTGAGGGGAGCCTCGGTTCGCCGTGGCGGTGCGAGCGCTCTTCGAAAGGGTGCGGTGGGGGAGGGGGGGCAGTATGCTGTGCCCGCACGAGACGCTCGTCTGCGCGGCGCTGGCAAAAACGTGAGGGGGCGTGCGCTGGGCGATGGTGTGCGTTCCCTGCCTAAGACGCAGGTCGCATTGCCTTCCTGAGACGCACTTCGCGCCGCCGACGAAGAGGCTCATCATCGCTGCCGTCGAGAGAACCCACGAGTGAGTGCTGCTGCGTCAGCGCACAGCTTCTGCGCCCAAATATCGCATTAGGGAGTATCGTAATCGCCAGCCAATCTTTTTCTCCAAATCGTCTTGAAATCGTCTTTTCTTGAAATCGGCCGTAAGGAGAATTATCAGGGTGAACTGAGTCATCAGAGGGCCAACGCTTTTATGAGCTGCGTGGAACGTCATTTTAGCAGCTACATTCTGAACAGAGAAACAGCTGAACCGCTACACTCTGAGACGCCGGCAGAATGAAGAGTAGACAAACACGAGCGCTCGTATGGGTGTACCTTAACTTCCATCCGCGTCTCTGAATGTAGCTAATTTTTCTGTTAAACGCGTCGAACGAAGACGCCCGCATATCCACATTACTACATTCGGAAGCGGATCACAATCTCCTGTTTTCAATATACGCTCACCAAAGCGAAAAAATTCACAGCATATCCACGGGGTGAATGATGATGAGTGGGCGAAGCTTCTGAGGGGAAATCATCGGTAAAACCGTGACTCTTCAGTGAAAGTTCGCCCACTACATCATCAAGAAAGACGTGAGAAACACTGTGTGTGTATATATACAAATCAACTTTTATTTTGTCTGCCTGCCGATACGCGCGCTTTCTCGCCGCTTCCCGTTCTCTGACGTTTTGGAGATCCTCTTCGCGCCGCAGCCGTGCCGCTTCGCGTACGGCAGGGTCCTCGCGCCGTTGCCGTGACGCTTGGGCCTCTCGTTCTCGAACGCTGGGATCTTGGCGGCGTCGTCGCGCAGCCAGACGACACGCTTCGGCCTCCCGCTCTCGTACGGCAGGATCTTGGCGGCGGCGTCGCGCAGCTTCACGGAGCGCTTCTGCCTCGCGGGCTCGCACATCGGGATTCTGTCTGCGAGCACGCGCTGTCGCCGCCTTGCGCGCTCGCCGCTCTGCAGCCTTTAAGGCCGACCTCCATGCAGCGAAGTTTCTCGGCGAACTTGGCGCGGCGGACGCCGTGGTTTGACGCGCCGCTCAGTTTTCGTCCACCCCAACCTCCATGCAACGTGACCCGGCGAACGCCGCCGATGGAAGACAGGACAGGAAGTACAACGAAGTACGAGGCTGTGATTGGCTGCGGCCTCAAAATGCAGTTTGCCGCTTCCGGTCGCGTTCGCCGCCGCGCGTTCGACATCTAGCTCGCGTAGATCGCCGACGAACAGCCGTATTTTCGACGCCGGTGGCGGAGCGGCCGCCGCCGGGCGACGTTCGCCGCCTTTTCGCCTACATTTCACTGCATGGAGGTCGGCCTCCATCGGGCGACTCCGAGCGCGCGCCAACAGCGAACGGATTTTATTACAACGCTCCCCGCCATCTAGTAAACAATCCAAGAACTAAACTAGAGGTGGCTACATACATACGTCGAGGATGGACAGACCCACGCCTTAAGGAGCTTCGCCCCTAAAACGATGGAGTCAGTAATTAACGGGCAACGCCCCGTGCTGTCTAAGGGAGCTCGGAAATGCAGCTCGAGGTTCTAAATTTCGTTCCGTTCACTCTCTCGCCCACAGTACCACGGAATCGGGAAGTGTGTCACAAGGTGATTTCAGTGTGCAAAAATTTGAAAACCTAAACTTCTTCATTAGCTTTTTCTGTAGTGTCAACCAAAGAAAAACAGCCAAACGGGAAAGTCAGAAGAACTGCGAGCTGGGCTTGTTGGTAAATGTTCATGGTGGGAAAAGCGCTTTGTCCCGTGTACTTGCTTGTCCTCGTCGTCGTGGCGCTTTTCCCACCATGAAGGGAAAGTCATGATAAACAAAAAAAAACTTTGCTGTCTTTCTTTCTTTTTTTGCAAGGCATACGCGAATCGTAGCGAAATCACATCCCGCCGTGTAACACATAAATATACGGCGACCGATCGCGCTAACCGACGCTCCTGCAACGGTCGTCGCGGGCAGGGCATCATTGATGCGTAATCGCCTGTGCTCACGTTCGCGCGAACACGTTCGAAGCATACTGTATATCTCCGCACAACTGCCCTTTTCACATTCAGTTGTGCTTGTTTTTTATCTGTACGCTGTGCTCTAGGGGATCGCTACGACGAAAAAGAAGACAGGCGGCATGATTGCTTTACAAGGTCACGTTTCGGCCTCCTCGCGCGTTTTTATGGCGGCCATGCAGCTGGCTCCTTCGCCTCAACCACGCAGGCAGCTTGGGCAAGCGGGCAGCTACGCGCTTTTGTGTGTGAGCGCGTGCGTTTCACGGGGCATCGGTTCTTAAAGACAGTTACTAGCGCCCGGTATGTTTTCCTCTTTAGTCGCCGCCTAACCGTTATACGCTTGCTTTTACCCCTTAACTCGTCTTCGGCCGAGCTCTTGAGTTTTGATTTCTCAGCGGCGTAGCAGGTTACTTGTAACGCCTAATGTAATAAAGATGCACGTGACGCAGCGTTTGCCTCGCGGTGATTTATCACGGTGGCCGTCAAGGTTCTGTTTTGTGCCTCCCCACTACACCGTTTTTTTTTTTCTCTCTCTCGAGTGCTTCTTCTTCTTAAAGCTCCGCCGTTTTGCCTGTTATTTTAAAACCGTTCCTTGTCGCACGATTGCGGGGAGACAGTGCGTGTCGTGAAGCCGTCGCTCTTCCCTGTACCGGCCCCCCTGTCGCTTTTTCCAATTCCACCGCTTCTTGGTCGCTGGCTCGACGGACTTTAACAGCACCCTCAATTGAAGGTCTCAAATACGTGTCGACGTGAGATGCTCCTCTCTTTTGGGATGGGTGTTTCTATACGAGGGAAATAGAAAGTGATGGCTAATACTGACGTTGCGGGGCCGCCATTATCGCCATCGACTTGTCGATCGGTGAGACGGAAACCAGCTGGGCCTACCGTCTCTGGGACGTGTTTTCGGTTCCTCGGTAGGTTGGTTGACGTGACCGATCGAGGTGGGGGCCTATTTCACTTTGGTTTCTTTTTACAAGACCCGCGGCTGCTGCTTAATTTTGCAGAAACGTGTCTTCGTTCCATGCGTCTTCAGTGCGCCTTTTATTTCCTCTCTTAATCTTTGTTTTGTAGTTGCTGTGAATGAATCTGGGGAAAAATTGTTTTTCGCGCTTTGTCGTTCGATTTTACGGCTTTTTAGTTCATCGCCGTGTTTCTATTACGCGACAAGACGTAATATAATGTCCCGGGTTTCCGCCTTTCGTGCCACCGGTGTCTGATTGATTTTGATTGATTTGATTGTAGGGTTTAACGCGCCGACGCAACGCAGGCGATGAGGCGCGCCGTAGTGGAGGGCTCCGGATTAATTTTGACCACCTGGGCATCTTTAACGTGCGCCGAAATCTCGTACACACGGGCGTTTTTACTTTTCGCCTCCATCAGAAAAGCGGCCGCCGTGGCCGGGAATCGAACCCGCGACCTCGTGCTCAGCAGCGCAACGCCTTAGCCACTGAGCCACCGCGGCGGGTGTGCCACCGGTGTCCCGCTTCCTGTCCCGGGTTTTTAAATCCACGAAGCCCTGACTTCGAAGAACGGTGAAAACAAGTTTTAACATACTCTCTTGAGCTGTAAATTAGGATGTTGAGTATCGGGCTATTATTGGCACATTGCTCGCCCACAGCTGGATAGATTGATTTATTGAAGGTTTCAACGCGCCGATGCAGCGCAGGCGATGGGGCGCGCCGTAGTGGAGCGCTCCGGATTAATTTTGACTACTTGGGGATCTTTAACGTGCGCGGAAATCTCGATCAGGAAAGCGGCCGCCGTGGCAGGGAACGGTACCCGTGTCCTCGGGCTCGGCAGCACAACGCCTTAGCCGCCACTGAGCCACCGCGGCGGGTCCCACAGCTGAATAAAAAAGAACTATTAATTCTCGTTGTTCCCTTTGCAATTCATTTATCTTCCTGCTTGTCGTTGGGGATTTTATATTGTAAGACGAAAGCAGACTGGAGCGAGGGAACGGTAATTCCAAGGCACGCCTCTTTACTCAGCTCGCAGGGAACCCGGTGACTCCGCAGAACGAGCCCCGACGATGATGATTGTCCATCCATAAATGATGATTTTGATGATTAGAATGGGTATGTACAGGTGAGAGATTGTCCCACTAGCGAATAGCAATTAATTCAGTCCCTGAGTCCTCTCATGAACCAAAAGCCACCAATAAACGCTCACTCTCTCTCTCTCTTTATATATATATATATATATATATATATATATATATATATATATATATATATATATATATATATATATATATATATATATATAATGTGGATGTGTGTGTGGGTGGGGCTGGGGATGGGGGTGGGTAGGTGGGTGAGTTGGTAAAGAGAAATGAGGAGGAGAGAGTTTTTTCGGACGAAGTCCCGATATGGGAATAAATATACAACTTGTTGCTTTTGGTTTACAAAACATCTCTTGCTTTTTTGTCATCGCCTCGTTTAGGCGCACCTCCAACCCATCGTTACGACCTTTCTGTTGTTGTAATTTCACTGCGTTTTGCCCTTACCGTCCTTATCATTGCCGTCGGCTCATATTTCGACTCGAAATTGGATGTGCCCCAGCATATGGGTAGTAGCAAAAAAATGAAAAGAAAAAACTCCGAACAAACTTTTAATTTTAAGAAGGCACGGCCTCGCGATTTAATAAGGCCTTGGAAGCAGCCCAGGGGTTCGCATGCTTAAAAAGTCAAAACACCGCAGGACCAACACGATTCCGGGCTTTGTCACTCTGCGCTCCGTCGACATTTACGACCCTTGGGTATTCGCCTGACGCCGGCGACGAGGGAATGGAGGGGAAGCGTTGTTGTCGTCGTCGAACACACTTTCATTTTCACAGCCTCTTCGAGCATAGCCTCTCTTCTTCTTCTTTTTTTTTTTTTTTTGTTCTTTTTGACTTTGAATTTCGCGCTCTTTTGTTACAGCCTATTCCCCGGGGAGTCATAGTGATGCAAGAAGCTTGGCACGCATCGCCCGTAATCTTGTATGCGAAGCTTCGATGAAGCGTGATATATGCGTTGCCGTTTTGTCGTGCGCCTAACCCCTCGCGCCCTTGGGGCATATTTTACGACCTTACTCGCACACACCGCTCGCTGCGTGCGCAGTACTTTGTATACAGCAGGAAAATCGGCTTTGTATGCACTCTGTTTACTGCATGCATGCATAGCCGTTCCGTATGCAAGAACTCCTTGCCGAAGTCTCGAATATACGGCAGATCTGTCGATTTTTTTTTTTTTTTTGAAGCAACGCAGCTGCGCGATTCGCGATTCATGTTTGCTACATGTTTTTAAAAAAGTCCACTTCGCTACTAAGTACGGCGTTATGCACGAACGCTACGGAGAGTGAAAAAAAAAAAGAGAAATTCATATCGGCCAAGTTTTGCGAAATATCCAGGCCCTCTCACATTTCTTTTAAGGATCACTTCAACAGTAAGTACGGCGTTATGCAGACTCTTTGAGGCGAGTGGAAGGTAGATTCGTATTGACTAAGGGTTGCGAAATGTCGAGGTGCTCTGACTCCAAAAGCGAGATGGGGCAGGATAATGAAATTTTTAACGCAACGCCTCGCACACGTTCCTGTCCCGTGAGTGTATCGCAGTACAGGTCAAGTGCAGCGTCAAGTGCAACTTGCCCTTGAGGGCTTAAAGTGACTATTTCACTGATGCCGTGCCAAGATTACTATCCGTCGCGGTTTAGTAGCGCGCAGTAGAGGGATTGTAGTATATAGCAGCAGATTCCAAAAACCTTAGGTGCCGGTGGTGGTCTGTACGATGTCTTTTATTTACACGGTAAGTCGGTAGTGTAATAATGCATGTAATAATACAGTGCAGTGTACAGTAGTGCAGTGTACTCTATTATAAGTGTAATACTCTATACTGCAATCTACTACACTTCAGGGTAGTGCAGAAGTACTCTGAGTAAAGTGCTGTATGTCGTCTTTTTGCGAAATATATTTTTTTCTCCGCAAAGCGGCAAGCCACGGTAGTGCCGACACTGGCTAATGGGACCATGGCTTCACCACTGAGGTGTGCTTGAGTCAATCGCTAAATTGAATATACCAAAGCCGAAGTAGACAACGTTTCG
>NW_027526225.1:55174059-55277860 GCF_048455015.1 Haemaphysalis longicornis | reverse complement strand
TACTTTCCCTCGTATAGCCCTCGACATCATCTTCCCGGCGTGGAAGGCACATACTAAGACGAAGTTTTCGAGTGAGTCTCCAACTGAACTCTCGAAAGTGGAGTCTCCAGAGTGCGAGGGGAAGGCGTACTACCAGCCGCCCTGGCAATATTGCTCCACACTCTGCCAACGTCTGGGACTCAGCGGCAGTGCGCGCTCTCTCTCTCTCTCGTGCGCCGCGACCCGTCTTATATCTGTGCCCCGAGCTCGAAACACTTGTCGTTCCGCAAGTCGCTCACGAAATGAAATTGGCTCTAGCGCGCTCCTCTTTATTGCCCGCCGGCGAGGAATCGCTTCACTCTGCGGAGCCGTGCTGGGAAATAAAGAGGAGAAGCGGAGAGGAAAATCAACAGTGAAAATCTCCGAAACGAGCGTCGGTAATTCGCCCTCTCGGTACACGCGGCTGTTGGGAGGGAGGTAATATAAATCCGTAGCTCGTACAGAGCGTGATGGGTGTAGGGGTTGTCGTAATGTTTAAACCCTTCGCTGCAGGACGCATTCGGCCCGCGAGCGACCAGTGCGGGAACAGCGCCAGGGTCGTTTTTCGTTGTGAGTGCGAAGCAGTCTCTGAGGAGCGTGTTTCGTCGTGTCATCAAGTGCTTTCTTACGTCACGCTTACGAAGAAAAAAAGAACTAGTGGTTTGATGGAAGGCGGGAGGCTGAGAACAGATCGAAGCATTCGTGGGCCATGACATGAGGTTTAAATTTGCAGAAACAGGCCTGAAACTGATCTGGCTGGGGGAATATATTGGTAATCATGTCGGACGTACGACTTCGCGATTTTTAACTGTTTTTAATGCAATAAGAAGAAAAAGTATCAGTTTACTATTAGGAATCGACCCCGGAGTTCCGTATTCGTGTGGTAATGACGCCATGATGCCAGCACTAACGTCTCCGCTCGCCCTTGTGTGTTTTGGGTATGCGCGTTGTCTGTAGGAAAAGAGCGATGTTAAGTAAAGTTCACAACACATGTATCCGCACCCCCCCCCCCCCCCCTGTTTACGAAGCGTTTGTCACGATTCCGTACGAGCGGAGGCAACCCAGGCGCTTTACTCGGCGTGATCAATTCAAATTTTGCCCAGAAATCCCGCCAGCGAGATAAGGTTCTACTCACCATTTACAAGCAAAGGACCCACAGTCAAGTTAACGTTACATTTTCCAGATACCATCTCGGGCATACAATATTACGACTCACTGCGAAAGTAAGAACGAACTGTGGTGAGCAATATTGCCTGTACCAGTCAACTGAAATAAAAAATAAATTTGGAGAAAAATTAAACTTCGACGCCAGTGAGCCCACGTTTAAACAACACGTTAAAGAGATTGTACTGAAGAAAAACATCTGGAGTACTGATGTATAATTGTTTCAAGTATATGTTGATATGTCCCCCTGAAGGAACAAGTGAAGAATATTGACAAAGTAAATTCATTATTTCGGAATTGTCATGTAGTTATGTGTTATCGTTAAAACTTGATGCGGGCGAATTACTGTATTTGGGTGTACTCTTTGATACTTCCGTGCATTTGCAGACCTATGCTTTGTGTTATGAATAGGAAATGTACTATTGACTGGGCTTTTGTGCTGTTGTGCTCTAATGATTGTGCTTTTTGTTTAAATTTGTTTACATTTGTGAACATCACTTTTGTTGCTGACCCTTTCAATCGTGTGGCTGGGGCCCGCTGTCGGGCCACACGCGCTTTTAGTCTCAGCGTCACCTTGGTTTCGCCAAGAAATAAAAATAATTCTCAGCCACGAGTGTGCGGAGTACACCCTTCGGGCTTGCAAAAGTGATGGGGGACGCCACTACGGGCGGTGTTCAGCCTCCCAAATATTTAATAATATGGCATGAGCGTCGACCGACCGGAATGTCAGCGCCTTGTCACGGTGTTCGGCAGCGAAATGGGCGAGAGTACGCGCGTGCGGATAGGGCTATCTGCTGTATGAGTGTCGTCTGCTATGCTGTTTCCTTCAGAGTGGTACACCCCCTGCCACGGCATCTGAATGACTTTGGGCCGCACGCTGCTTAGCTACATTTGGCCCTAGTGAAACGGCCTTGCAAGATAAGAAAAACAGGGGCGTGTTGCCCTCAGAAGAACAGCGGAGCAGACGACGCTCCCACAACAGATAGTTCTATGCGCGTGCACGTACCCTCGCCTATTTTGCCAGTGGACACCGTGATATGGCGCTGAAATGCCAATCAGACGTCGATCCCGCTATATTATAAAAATTTGGGAGGCTGTTCATCCGTGTCCTAATGTTAAGTAATTTTCCCTGCAGCTACAGTCTCCCGCATTCGTATTCAATGCCAGACTTTTGTGTCTGGCGTGTCACATTTCAAACAATTTCGTGTCAAACAATTTGCTTTTGCAGCCAAACGTAAGCTAAACACCTGTGCACTGCCTTTTGAGTATCTGGCCTTTTCACATAGCTGACGTGCTGGGCAAGGACCAAACGTTAAAGCGTGGGCTACGCGGAGAAATTTAACGTTGAGGTCATGCAGCGAAGCTACATTTTTGCATTGCCAGCAAGGTTTGGCGAACAGGAGAAAAAAATGGGCGAAGAGAGAGAATTTCAAGTAGGTCTTCGCGGACCCCCTGGTGTCCGCAGATTTCAATTTGTGAGCCACTGCAATAAAACGTCGGATTAAAGGAGTACTGACACCAATTTTCGGCGTTAATATTATTGAACAGTTCGCTTCCTTTACTCAACAGAATACCCTGGCTGAAATATGAGCGGCCTGCGACGCGAAGAACATGTTTTCAAAAGAGTGAAACAAATGCCAGTAAGTTCATCCGTTAAATCTTTCTCCTTCAAACTTCATCGCGGCACGCTACCGGTAAAACCCTGGCTGCAGGAAAAAGGACTATATCTACACCCATGGACACTTAACTGTCGATTATGCAAAGACAATTGAGCGCATCTTTCTGGACTGTTAGGTTGCGGTGTTCCACTGGGACATCCTTCAACCAACCTTGAAAAAAAGACCTACCATTAACGCCTTACGGCATTCGCTTTTTGCCCGTAAACAATGAGGGAGGCGTACCCCATGATATGTTCATGGCACATAGTCTGCATTCAATGTAGAAAACTCGCATGGCAGTTCACAATACCGAAGAGGATGCTCGCACAGTGCGGGAGTACTTCATTGAAAGCCTTGCTTATATAAGAGAAGTGTAAGAGTCATGCCGGAAGAACCTGAGTGGTTACCCATTCTGAATGTTCTAGCGCAGTTTAAGATGTTTTAAGCCACTTCCTTCAACCGACTGGTCGCTGAAGCTACTAATTTGTGTACTGCGCAGCGCGTTTTGTGTTGTCGCTGAGCAGGCAATAAAGAAAAAAACTTCATTGCTCAGTTGGTAGAGCGCTTCACACCTCCCGTTGCGGCCGGGGTGATCGTGGGCTCGAGACCTAACGCCGCCGCCCCAATGAAACGTTTTCTGGTGACGTCATTTCCGTGACGGATATGACGTCGGTGAGATTGGTGTACCCCGGCATAAAACACTTTCGTGTTAAAATAGTTCTGTATATTGCAACTTGCAGGGCATCATGAACGCAGCAGCACTAAGATCAGTAGCTCAAATGTAAGCCACAACATTACTCGGTGACGTCATCCAGCCAAAATTGACTTTACGCACTCTCACATCGGAAGAGAAAGCTTGCGTACCCGCGTAGTTTTTTGTAAATCCTTTTGTCTTCAACATTTGTGATTTTCTCGTCGTAACAAGCGCCGCGCCTTAAATAGGGCCATGCAGACAAATCCCAAGTTCAGTTCATTCGAAAGATTGCCTCGTCAGAATCATACTGACACCACTTTTTCGTGAACTTCGCTCAAATAAGCTACATAATTAGGAAATAAAGGAATGACGCTGCGACCCGCAACAGAACTTATGCTGTCAGTTCTGCGATTGGCTGAAGCCGGCAAAAGCAAACGCAAATTAGGCAGGCCTTATATGTTTGCCGATCGAGCTATTTGCGCTTAAATTAAGGACACCCGCCGCGGTGGCTCAGTGGCTAAGGCGTTGCGCTGCTGAGCACAAGGTCGCGGGTTCGATTCCCGGCCGCGGCGGCCGCTTTTCTGATGGAGGCGAAAAGCAAAAACGCCCGTGTGTACGAGATTTCGGCGCACGTTAAAGATCCCCAGGTGGTCAAAATTAATCCGGAGCCCTCCACTACGGCGCGCCTCATCGCCTGCGTTGCGTCGGCGCGTTAAACCCTACAATCAATCAATCAATAAATTAAGGACATATTCTTCTGATTGCAGTAAGAATTGTGGGGTGAACAATTGAAGTTACGAAGGAACACGTAAACAGTTAAGCAGTTAGTGCGGCACTTTACCGGCTGGCACTGCCTAACACAACCGTCGGGACCGGTGCGGTCACTTACATGGCCGTGTTTGTCTTGTCATAGCTTACGTTTTAGGAAACGGTTAGTATGAACCGTAATAAAAATAGGGAAAGGTATAGTAGTCCGGCCAGAAGCATAGTGCGAACACTAGCACTTCAGCGGTATTGCAGCGCCATCTTGGAAAAGTGGGCGATAAACAAGATAGCCAAACGGCTGTCTGTGAGATGTTAGCCGCCCGGGTCACCAGGCTGTCTTTATTTTTCAGGCCCTGCTTTGGATACGTCATTGTCGATGTCACGAAAACACGATTGAACGAGAGAATTGAAATTTTAGCATAAAATGTTTAATTTCTCACCGAGTAAAGCATCGTTTGCTGCCGGACAAGCGCTGAGGGCACTATAAAATACCAAATCTTTCGGATAAAACAATATTTTATTTTGTCGGCACGGCCCCTTTAATGTCTAAACATAGCATATACAAAAGCCAAGACGGAAAGCGCTGAGTAAGACTCACGCTCGAGGAAACCACGCCTACACTTTCTTTTTTGTTTACCGTTTCTACGACAAGAACATTGTAAAAGCTCGTTTTTGTAATAACAAGTTTTGTGGAGCGCCTGTAGCCGCGTGAATAACGTTGTGCCGCCAGAGCTAAGGCTAAGCCTAAAAAATAAATTGAAGCCTGTGCTTCGTAAGGGAGAGCTTTCCTTATACGACCCTCCCAGCCTCCACTTTTCGGCCCTGGCTTGACAGGAAGGCTGTTTTGCTAAGCGAAAACATTAATTAAAGCACCGTTACCGGGCCCCTGCCATATTATCCCAGTTTTTTTTTTCCCTAACGATCGCGGTCGCTTTCGAGATGCTGAGGAGTTAATCTGCGCTTTAATTAATGTGCGGCCAGAGATTAGTGGATTTAATGCTGCTTTTTTTCCCGACCCGTCGGGAATATTCCTTCCCTGTTTTCGCGCCAGCTTAATTCGAAAACTCCATCTCGCTTCCTCCGCGAATAACGTTTTCTTTCTTGTTTTTTTTCGCTCGCCTGAAAGCTGTTTAGAGCTGCTCCTCATTTCAAAACAGAGCCGTTCTCACAGCGTGCGCCGTGGTCGTAGCGTGCTGGGCGAGTCGAGTTTTCTTGTTGTATTTGAAAGACAGGAAATAGACGAGGTGTTCTTGTTAACAATGTTTTTCTTTTTTTCAATTTTCTTTTTTTTTTCTGTAATACGCATAGTGGTGGTTCGCTGGCTAAGCCGAGCTTGCGTGTTCTATTTCCAACCGCGATGGCTGTTTTTTCCAGTGCAAGCAAATAAACAGCGTAAACTCCGTGTATACGAGATTTGGGCTGACGATAAAGACGATCACGTGGTTTGAGTTGATGCGCATTTTTTCACTATGGCGCTGCTCAGTCGGCATGCATGGCGAACAAGATAATGAGTTGAAAAGCAGCCCACAATGACGAGGCCGGAGGAGTGAAACTCTTGTCAAATAAGAGGAATTTGTACGCTGTTACGACCGAGTGGGGGCACCCGATCCGAGCTCCGTGGCCTCCGACATACGAGTGGTAGGGTGTATGATGCGAGCGGCCAGCCGCTGTTGCAGCCGTGAAGAAGTCCAGAAGCCGTAGGCTAACGTAACTGTTTACTTCATAGCGAGAGGTGAGCCGAAGCCAAAGAACAATGCCCCGACGGGCGAGGTTACAATACAGGACTCGAGCAGAGTGACACCATGGATTCGCTGCTCAAACAGGAATAGGTTACAGCGCTTGCGTGGGTCTATTTATACCCAAAAGCAGTAACGGTTAAAACAGCCTTCCCTCTGCATTTTGCGCGCGCCACGAGAATCACAGACACGCACAACGCTCTTTCCAGAGTTTGTAAGCAGTCGGTAGCCTCGGCGCACGTCGAGTCCGAGAGAGGGGAGAGAGGAGGACTCCGCTGCGATCGCGGGGCCTCTGTGTCCTTAATCAGTTGCGATGTGCCTCGCCGGGCCGGCAACCGTCGAAGTTTGAAATGCGTCGAAAGCGAAGCGTCTGACCCAAGCTTGTCCCGACGTGAATCATGAGTCACCGACATGGTGGCGCCTGACTGCTGAAAGGCGCACGCAGTGGCTTCGCCGCACAGCCGAGGAGTGATGCGGGAAAGTACGGCGGCGCGGGTCCATTCGTAACAACGCATAGGTGAGTTTGGATTGCTTACTTTTTTGTAATTGCAGTCTCCGTGGCATGGTCTGTACGAGGCGGCATAATCGAAACCACAAAGTTCGGATGGACACTAACTACAGGGCTGCGAGTTTAGTCCATACTTAAGACGTAATTATAGTGTAGAAAATAATTATTGGTTGGGGGGGGGGGGGGGGGGGGTTTAGTACGTAAGAGGATAGGGGAGTGGAACAATACATTCATCACTGTATGTCATTGTCTACATTTCCAGATTGTTTCCGTTGCTGCTGTTTGTTCGGTGAAATTTTCTTAAATGCGTACCCTGCACTCCGTTACTCCGTTGTCCGTTTCGTCTCGAGGCAGAGACAACAACGACCACGATCTGTTTCGTTCAAATGAAAACGGGAGGAGCACATTTACAACTATACGTTCACCGTAGCAAGCACTTCGAAGACGTTGCACGTGTACAAGAAAATATGTGCTAAGAAAAACCGTATGTACACGTGCAACGTCTTTGCTACGAAAGACCTCATGTCGACCTTGTGTAATGCTGCACTCATTCAGGCATGAAAGTGGACGTAGCCAAGGTTGTCCACTCGGTCCTAAACATGCTTGCAAGAAAACTCGTATACAAGCAACACGCACAACAATCTCTCCCTCATGCTTCGTACAGTCCTCCGCCTCCTCCTCGAGGAAAACCGCCTTGACATTTTCAAGCGGTTCGTCACAATCGCCACAATAGGGTTGGTGAACTTGCACCCTTCTCAGCCGATGGACACTCCGTTCTCCCCATCGCAAGCGGCTGTCACATAATGCGAGTTTCCGCGAAACTTTTGTGTCCTATTTTCGGGGGTTCCGCGTAACAGCCCCACGCACCCGTTTTACAAACCGCATCGTCGATGGGGCGTTCTTTTTTTTCTCTCCTCTATTCTCCGGTCTGCGGGCGGCGTCCCTATTGTAGCGACCGCCGCGGTCCGACCACGCTTTGCACAGACGAGGTGAAATGAAAAAGTGGGGTCCTTGTTTCGTCTGCACAATCACACGGAAATGCTGTGTGGTTGGACCTCACCCGATAACTGTGTGAAGTGAAATCACCCGACGGTGGTACTTGGGGAACCGCAAGTATTTTTGCGTGTGGGTGGACAGATGCGGGTCAAAATTTTCACTCTATGTAGAAAAAGTCTACCGTTCGGGCGCGACTTTCTCACCGACCGCACGGCCACGATTGGCGCGGGACAGCTCCGCACGGCAACTCTCAAAACCCCACCAAAAGGCACCCCCCAAGGCTCTGTCATTACAGAGAGACGGAGCAGGCCTTGCAACCATCCAAAAAGTTCAACAGTACTTCAAGTCACCAATCTCATTCGGCGCGTAAGCAACAGATGCCATGGGCTCAAAGAGCACGACACAATACGCTTGACCCAAGCCCTAATCATCAGTACGGCACTTCATACCTCATGGTCACTTCGAAACAGCGCGACACCCAACTCGCCCAACTCTGCATCCTGCTCCATACCTCAGTCTCACGAATAGCGAGTGCGACAAACTGAATATCCTTATCCAGAAGGTCTAAAAGCTTGCACTTGGCCTACCTCCGACAACTTCTACCGACAAGCTAATGAAACTTGGTCTGCACAACACCTGGGAGGAACTCGGTGAAGCTCACAAAACCAGCGAACTCGAAAGACTCATACTCACCAAAACGGGTCGTCATACGCTACGTCGGCTTGGCTACGATTCACAGGAGACCTCATATAGTAAACAGCGCATCCTCCTGGCTGTACGCCAACTTATCACCGTTGCTCCCATCCCCGGAAAAATGCATCCCGTATTCAATGCATGCCGAAGAACAGCCAGGGTCATCACCCTCAGAAAATCCTACGGAGACAGCAAACCTGCGGTCCGCTACACGGATGCTGCCCGGCACCCACGAAAGTCTGCGCATGCCATCATCGTTGTCAACAACCATGGCACAGAACTCACGTCGGCCACAATCTTTATCCCGAACTCAGAGTCTGCAGGGGAAATCGTCATCTCCCTCGCTGCTACCACGGGCTTAGACTACTTCAGTCATCATAGACTCCAAAACCGCCTGTCGCAATTGCCAACTAGGTCGTGTTTCTGGTCAAGCCATCCGCATCGTGAACACACTAGCCCTCCCAGAACTCCACATAGTCTGGACCCCAGGCCACGCATCCCTCGAGGGGAAGGAAGAGGCCCACGCCGCTGCCCGCGAGCATACCTTCCGGGCCATCCCCTCGGTGGCAGACCGATCGATGACCTCCAGCGATTACATTCCAAGAAGATACACGGATGTCCTCGCCCATTACCGACTGCAGCGCCGCATCTACCCCCCCCCCTTCCCCCCCCACCACACCCCAAGATGACCAGAGAGGACGTCATTACCCTCAGACAGCTTCAAACTAACACCTACCCCCACGGAACACTAGTCCATGCCATCTACCCAACAACATACACTCTGACTTGTCAACACTACCCAACACTCTCTACCATATGTTCTGGGAGTGCCGACAATCGCCATCATAAACCCCCCAACCAAAACGGGTCGTCATACGCTACGTCGGCTTGGCTACGATTCACAGGAGACCTCATATAGTAAACAGCGCATCCTCCTGGCTGTACGCCAACTTATCACCGTTGCTCCCATCCCCGGAAAAATGCATCCCGTATTCAATGCATGCCGAAGAACAGCCAGGGTCATCACCCTCAGAAAATCCTACGGAGACAGCAAACCTGCGGTCCGCTACACGGATGCTGCCCGGCACCCACGAAAGTCTGCGCATGCCATCATCGTTGTCAACAACCATGGCACAGAACTCACGTCGGCCACAATCTTTATCCCGAACTCAGAGTCTGCAGGGGAAATCGTCATCTCCCTCGCTGCTACCACGGGCTTAGACTACTTCAGTCATCATAGACTCCAAAACCGCCTGTCGCAATTGCCAACTAGGTCGTGTTTCTGGTCAAGCCATCCGCATCGTGAACACTCTAGCCCTCCCAGAACTCCACATAGTCTGGACCCCAGGCCACGCATCCCTCGAGGGGAAGGAAGAGGCCCACGCCGCTGCCCGCGAGCATACCTTCCGGGCCATCCCCTCGGTGGCAGACCGATCGATGACCTCCAGCGATTACATTCCAAGAAGATACACGGATGTCCTCGCCCATTACCGACTGCAGCGCCGCATCTACCCCCCCCCCCTTCCCCCCCCACCACACCCCAAGATGACCAGAGAGGACGTCATTACCCTCAGACAGCTTCAAACTAACACCTACCCCCACGGAACACTAGTCCATGCCATCTACCCAACAACATACACTCTGACTTGTCAACACTACCCAACACTCTCTACCATATGTTCTGGGAGTGCCGACAATCGCCATCATAAACCCCCCAACCAAACCCAACACTGGAGCAGTGGGATGACCAGCTGACCAGCTCACGCCCTCAAGACCAACAACGACTGGTGGACAGGGCCGGCCGGGCAGCCAAGGACCAAGGCATCCTGGACTAAGGAGGCCGCCCACAACGGAGCTCGTACAATTGAATAAATATTTATTCCTCCTCTGTGGCCTTTTCGCTACACTGTGATACAGCGCTAGCCCTTCGTAGCAAAAACCAAAAACCACAGAACCAATTTATTTTCTTTGTGTTGTGATTTTCCCTTGGATGCACGTCTTTTCTGATGCCTACGTCTACCCCCCCCCCCCCCTCCCCCCTCCCTTTCGCTCAGCTCTCGCTATGCGAACAATATGGGCAGTTTATGACACATGCGATGAAATCTGAAAATCTGCCTTTATTTTTTAGGCGCCCACCAGGCGAGTGCTCAACCACCAGCGCCGGAAGCTCGTTAGACGAAAACTTTATTTATGCACACTCAGACTAACTTAAAAAAATTACTTTTGAAGGGTTGGTGATAATGAGCCAAGTAAAAAACGGCACCGGTGCGGGAGCACAGTGGCAATCGACTGGCAGTGCGGAAGCGATTGATTTTATGCTTCCGTGACCGTCAAACGCACTTCCGCAGTATAGTGAAGTTCATTTTTTTTTTCTCTCTACTATAAATATGCCGTTGCGATAGATAAAAAGCTTCGAGGCAGAACTTCAAGCCTAAAGTTCGAAGGCAACATCCCACGTACCAGTACGCTTCCGCACAGCACCAGAACGGTATTTATTTTCTACTTCTCGGGAGAATCGATTTGAATGGACGCAGACAGAGGCACATAATGGAGAACAGATCGATTTTCATGCGATTTTTTTTTCTTTTTCTTTCCTTGTCGTGCACGTTTGTTCTACGCTTCCGCGTATTTTCCGCACCCATAAGCAGATATATCTTTCGTTCCACGTTCCACGCTTCGCTTTCTCTCAACGCACAACTTCCCCTTATAATTTACCCAGTAATTACTGTTCATTTTAACGCGGTCAACTAAACTCGTTTTCAACCGAGCCGCGACGACGACGACCTTTTGTACGCTCTCCAGATTCACCTTCTGTTCTCACCTGACAAGGAAAACGGGGCGCGTTATTGTTTTACTTTTAATAGTCCTGTATTCTTGATAAAACTCCCGCTACGCTTCCTTTCTGAATCCATTCTTTTCGTTGTCGTTTCTCTCTAGGCTGTGTAAACGCTTTCAGCTGGAGTCTGTCGTCGTTATCGCGTGTTATCTTATGCTCTTTCGCTTTGCGCCCGTTGTACCGGTGCATCTCGTGCCACTTTCCCCGGCAGCCGCCAAGCGGCCGGCTGCGCGCCCTACTCTAGTTCGCATCGGTGTTCTTTTTTGTTCGAACGCGAGCGCTGCGGGGCAGCCCATTAACCAGCGTCTGCTCTATCTATCCGCGCAAGGCGGCTAACCCGGCTATAATGAAGTACCAGCTCTTTGGAAGCCCCGCTGCTACGCGTAATGGGGATCTGTTTACTTTTAACCGCCCTTTTTCTCTCCTAATCTCGCATTCCGGGGAAAGGACGCGGGGGAAAAGTTAAATGAGAAAAAAAAGGTAGGGATAAAGAAAGCGATGCTGAAGGCCAATCTACGTAAAACAAAGCAGAAAAAAAGCTCGGGAATTTTCTAATTCCCGTTTCCTCCTCGGCTATTTCTCGTTGGAAGGGGAGGGGGGTTGGCCTCGCAATTTGTTTTTTTTTTTATAGTTGGGTCGCGTTCCCTTTCGCGCTGCGTGCCTGATGAGCGCAATGGAAGAGAATTTCCCTTTCGAGCCGCTCCTATCGGTCTCCCTCTTGCTCTTTTCTCCCCTGGATGCGTTCACGCTGACAAGATTAGGTAACATGTAATTGAGAACCCGTTTCTTTCGTCTTTTCTTTTCTATCCCGGCGCGACGAAGAGGAAGAGAGAACGGCGAGCAAAACATTTTTTGCCCGGGGGCACGCTTTTAACGAAGTGGGCCCTCGCCGAAACTTCGCCGCCCCCGCCGTCCTTTCTTCCATTATCTGAGTCCGCGTCTGGGCGTTGGCTGCACGCGACGAGCTTGGCTGCTGCTGCTGTGCGGGCGCAACGCGGTGGAGGCCGGTTGTCGGCGACCTGCTCATCAGCAGCGACCACTTTGGTGCCGTGCTCTCCCGTATTTTCTTTTGTTGGTACTCTTATCGCTTCCACCGTCTCCACGGCTGTTTATTTGCTGACTGTCCTCGACGTGGCGCCGGCCACGCTTCGTGGTGCGTCGCTTCGGCTTACGTCTCGGCGTGCTCTGCGCGCTCGCGCGTCTTAGCCTTTGAAGCGCCCGGGGCGCGTAAGCCTGTGTCGAGGCCAGGCTGTCCTGTCGGCCGGCCTTAATCAGGTAATAATTGAGAGGTTCGTTCGAGCGTTCGTTGTTCCTCTTTCCATGTGACTCCTCATCTCCGGCACGCTTTGTGGTCTGGTGTTTGGTGGTTACTGCTGCTGTTTTACACCTCTTTTGGGACTGTGCGAACAAAGTACCCAGAAATTTTTTGTTTGTGTAGTTTCAGTAATTGAAAGAAACCATTTATCCTGGGTAAAATTTAGGTATCGAAGAGTAAAAGGCCGTTATGAACTAGACATTTCTAATATAATTACATTGTCGTCCGGGCAGTCCACTAGACAAAGACACCAAATGACAGTTAGTCCTTTTTGAAGATGCAACGATACTTTAATTATTCGATATTCTTTCGTTTCGCGGTCCATCACTGAATGGAACCAACTTGCTAACACCCAACTTTAACAGCCTTCGCTTACTTTTTTCACATCGTGCCTAACTTGTACTGACACCATGCCCTCTATTTTTCTTGTGTACGTATGTATTTGTTGTTTGCCTTATTGTTCGCGGCGCTTTGGTGACCGCTACTGTAGTTTGGCGGTGGCGTCGTAACCGAGCAAACGATGGGAAGACCAAAGACTGAAAGAAAGCGGAGGAGGAAAGCGTCGCGAAATTCCGAGAAGGAGGGTGGTTTGCCGAGGCCGCGCGAGACGCTCCTCCGGAAGTGTGAGGGGGAGGGCAGTATGCCGAGCCCGCAGCAAAACGTGTGTGCCAACTGCCCTCCACGTCTATACTCGGTGACAAATTAAGAACGGCATCGGAAGTTGCCGCTGTGCCTTATCACCGTAGCCGGACGTTTCTCCGCGCGGCACAAGTAGGGCGTTACTGGAAATATTTTGAACATGGCGTGAGCCGTTCCCGTGATTTTTTGCACTTAATATGCTCATAAACGACTCCAGTGACGACAAACAAACTGCGTGAGACAAGGCAGACGATATCACGCATTCATAGTAAACCCCTTTCAAAACGCGCGCGCACTGACGTCACGGGTCCGGTGCTTTGGCGGAGTGATGCACTACATGAGGTGGTGCCGTTCTTGAGTTGTAACCGACTATAGTCGCGCCCGTGAAAGGAAACGCGAAACCAAGCATCTTGTTCTTTCAAGTTCACAAAAAGCACAGAAGCCTAGCACGCGTTGCACGTTCATCGGCCCTTCAGGTCCTCCTCGTTGCGTGGCTCATCCGAACCACATGACAGTTGCGCGAGAGGTTCAAACGGGATTTCCTACAACATGCTCGTCGGCGGCGATGCACTGCGAGATAAGAGCAGAGTAGCTCTCGCCGCCGTGCGTTCGCTGATCACGCTATCACTTCCTGAGACACACCACCTTGACCTAGAAGACTGCAGTTCGCGCTGAGCACGAATTCCGTATTAGGGAGTATCGTAATCGCCGGGTATTTTTATGGTTTTCTAACCATTTGTACCCTCCTGCCAAAATCCCAGAGTGGGATTGCAGTACAAATAAATAAATAATAAAATAAATAAAGAGGGATGTCTTTATGTTTAATGCGACGCGTTCTGCTGCGGCTTGCATGACTTTGCGTTATCTAACTAGCATGTTTGCTGCCGCTTGCTAATATACATGGAACAGGTTAGGCCGAGCAGACTATCAACGCGCTTGTAAAGGTTGCACCACAGCACTAAGGGTAACGATGCGGTGCAGCAAACTTTAGCTTTGGTCGCAAATCCTAGTTACGTTCGCTGTGCTAGCCATTCCTTTCCTGGAAGAATAGAGCTAGCTTTATCTGTGAATGCCGGTGAGGTAATCGCGAGTATGTTCTCAGGCAAAGCATTCATCCTTCGCATTTAAGGGCAATGATTGGAGAAGAATTCGGCGTGTAATTTTTCTAATAGAGGCCAGTCGTTCATCGGGCGGCAACCTTTCGCCCTAATTGAAAATGAAGGAATGTATTTGAACGTGATTGCGCCTATCAAACACAAGTGCAGCGCAGGAGTTTTTTTTTTCTTTTTATTGCTGCTTTTTCAACCCTGAAACCGTAGTTGCGAAGGATATTTTGATTTCAGCTTATCTGTTCGTACTTGGTGGTAAAACTGTGGTTGCGGCACCGCACCTGTCCAGTCTGCTTGTTTGTATTAGTTCCCTTTTTATGGCTTTCGTATGCTCTGCCACTTTCCCAGTTCTTACTCTTCTCGAAGCAGGTGCTGCTGTGGAGACACTGCCCGTGCGGCGTTTCCTCACCGTAGCACGATATGGGCGATGCTTTGCTTTGTATTTTGACGCTTTGATTTATTCAATGCCGCTGTTTAAACACGGTTGCGGGAAAGATCAAAAGTAGCAGGAAAGGCGGATACTGCGCGCAGAGTGTGCGCTGTGCTGACCAAGTTTGCGCGTGCACGGTCACCAGTATATATCAAACTACAGGTAAATGGCTGCACCGGGGTGTCTTGCAATGGGGTGGAGGCTGGACAAACCGCCCACCATCAGTGCTGCCTGCATGGAGTGGATGACCCCGCGGTCCGGTCTCAGAGTGGCTCTGCTCGCACTGTGGACCTTTGTGCGCACAACAGGCCTGCCCAAAATGACTTAAAAGTTGGTATTGTTGGAGGCGCACGTCACATACATACCAGGTCTGCAACACAACAGAACAAATCGACGGATTTCGGTTTCTATAAAAAGGACACTTACGGAGACGGGGTCTCCTTTACCTCCTTACCCCCCATCAACCCCTGTCACGCTTGTGGCCTGAATGTCCAACGAGACGAAAGATCCAACGAGACGAAAGGTCAAATTCGTCACGTGATCAGCGAGCCTGAATGTCCAACGAGACGACAGGTTCAATCGAGCCTGAATGTCCAACGAGACGAAAGATCCAACGAGACGGAATATCCACTGTTGGTCCTTTCGTCTCGTTGGATCTTTCGTCTCGTTGGACCTTTAGACGCTGAATCCCTCTGTCAGGCTATAACCCTTTAACAAGAAGCCACTCATGCAGCCAGACAGCCATTAAAGACGTACCGCTCACCTTATTTGTCATTCATATGTTTAAAACGTCATCTAACAAACTGCGTTCAGGCCCTGAAGCAAATTTAATGTCAGCGCCCATCGCGCACACGGACGCAACAAGCAACAAGTGTATTACTATATACAGTACCGTTCCGTCTGCTTGTCGATGAAATCCAGAATAATGACCTGGATAGCTAAAAATGACCGCACGTGGAAAAGCGATGTGACATGATTCTACTGAATGGCGTGTGCTCACCCAACAGACGTCGTTAAGTTCCCGGTTGAGTTGCGCCGACAATCCGCCTCTCACTCGTGGACTTTTTTTTTTTTTTTTTTTGTCCATGCCGGCCGTCTCGTCCGAAAGTTTCGTATCGATTTCCAAAATGTCTATGCCTGCCGGAGAAAAAAAAAATGAAAAGGCGCCTCTCTCTGAAACCATTCGCCAACTGCTCTATCTGCTCCCGTCGCTTTTGAGGCAGTTGCGACTGCTGGTCTGTAAAGCGGCTTGCGGTTACGCAAAACCCATAGCAGACCACTGCGTCCGTTTTTTGTTGAAGCATTAGTCCTCTTTAGCCCGTGGAAAATTTTTTACTGGGCTAGAAGCTCACTTTTTCTTCGTTTTCTTCGTGTATCGGCGAGCGTCCTAGTAGACAGACCGACGTACAATACGAGGCCGCATATAAAAAAAAGCCCGATAGGTTTTTGGGAGCGGACGTGAACTTTAAGGCACAAAAGAGAAAAAGAAAGACTCTGAAAACGAACAAAAAGTAAAAGTCTTAATCTGGAGTGAAGATATCAGGTTCGAAAGTGCCGAGAACAAGAGCGCGATTTTTCTCTCTTCTTCGCTTTCAATTTCTTTCGTTTTCCCGCGTTGCTCGAGCCTTCAGGCCTCATCTCCCGCGCAGCGCGCGACTCCACCAAACACGCTTTTCAATTTCTCCCGCCAGCATCGGATAAAAGGGAGCCTCATCTTTTTATCCCGTCGTTTTGTTATCCCAATGCAGCGCGTTGTTTCGTCGCTATACACACTCCGCCATGAGAGCCAACGGGCCCTTTGAAATTTCTCTCCGGACATCGCTCCGGGGCTGGCCTCATCCTCGTTCTCCTCCTCATCTTCATCCCTCTCCTCTTCCACGGATGATGAAAGCTGGGAGATGGATTAAAAGGGCTGTCCAGAAAAAAAAACGTTCTCATTTTTCGGTCTGGCTCGAAATTGGACGCTGCTTGTTGGAGGATTGGATGAGTGCCGGTAAGGGACAAGGTTCTTGAGGGAGGATATGAGGAGGTGAGCGAGGGAGGTCGAACGGCCGGAAGGCTGGCGGTGGCAAAATCGGCTTCCTTGGCTCCTTGTCACCGGGAGCGCCTTCATTTTCTGGCGAGTGCGTCAGGCTATAATCCTCTTCGGCTGGGAAAACACGCTGCCTGAGCTCCGTTCGCTTGGCGCGGCCGGACGCGAGGGTCCGAGCTACAAGCTGATGGCTTGCCGAAGTAAATCGGGCGAGTTGAAGTACACTGGCGTGACTAATGGACGCTTGAGGAAAAACAAGGGGAGGATTAGGATTAGCCCGCTTTCTTTGGACGCCTCACGCGTGGATCCTTTTCTCTTTTACCGTTCTTCAGTGTGCTATCGGCTTGAACGTTTCCTGCACAGACCCTTCTAAGCTCGGGTACGCAGCGTTATGTTTTTCTTTCGTGGCAAACATTTTCGTGCGTTAATTGCATACGTTGTCTTGCGTCTGGCATGAACGTAATAATTTTAGTGATTAATATTCGTTTGTTTTCCCTCGCTTCTCGCTTCCCCAATAAATAGGGTGGGAATAGCAAAATTCCTTGTTGCTGTTCATTCCTGTGTTTTGGTGAAGGACCAGCGATAACAATGTTCGAACTTAAGACCCACAAGGCAAGGAGAGCAACTTAGTCGCGGTTGTCTTTGTCTGTGCTCACTCCACTTTTTACTCTTTTTGAAAGTTCGCGCCGTTGCGTGTTGCCGTCCACGAGATACGAATGATATATACACACACCGCTGACTACCTTAATACCTTAATTCTTGCAACCTCTTGCGTTCCACGGTCTCTTCAGGGTGCCCCGGACCCGCTCAATTAAAAAGAGGACGTGGACATTCCTTCCTGCGGTGTGGCCTACTAACATTGTGCGAACGCCTCCCGCATAAACATGGCCGAGCGCCTTAATCCGGGCCATTCAATTGGCTGAACAGGGGTGCAATTTTTTTTGGCGCTTTCTTTAAATCGGTCACTCGCACCAGCGGAATGACCTCGGTATGATGTCTCTTAAAGCAGGCATTCTTCTTACCCAATATCCGTTTAGTGCACCCAGAAAGCGGCGCCAGTTCGCGGCAGTGTTAAATTCTACTACTTGCTCATGCTATGCTGTATGAGTGCGCGGTGCCGTTCCTTTTAATTCCAGAGTGCGCAGTCGGCGTTTTGCTGAAGTTTTGTCTTCTTTCTTCCGCTTTGCATGTACGCTTGTGTTCGCATCGCAGTTATTTGATACAATTAATGCAAGGAAAGCGCACTATAAACGCGGCTACTGAATCTCGAAACCGGTGGGAATCTTGAGTTTTGTATCCAATTCAAAAGCGTCAATTTTGAACATGTCCATTAAGAAGCTTCGGGCGAAAGGATTGACATGGACACCAGCAGTTGAGGAGGGTCCACAGGCAGCAGCACGCGTGCAAATACTGCGCCTCCTCGATTATCATTCCTGGATTGTCCGCGGACTGCCCGAGACTCGGTCCGGCGCTCGATTTTCTCATCTGCTCCTATGGGACTTCCGGTCCGAACGCAGTCCTTGACTGACCGTGGACTGTCCAGGACTGCGAAATCGAGAGGGCCCGCTATACATTGACGCGCTACTGAATACGGACGCATTTGAAACCGCTGCATTTCCGCCCCGGTGCAAATAACGTCGACGATGCTGGAAGGGAGTAGAGAGGTCGGCTGCCTTTACAGGAAGTTCTATCAGACCAGTCGAACGTGCCGAAGGGTCTTGTTTACAGCATCAAACAAATGCGATGCCCTTTTTTTTCTCTTTACCAGTTTTGACTGTTTTTAAATAAATGCGCTCACGTTCTCAATTAGCGGCGAGGGCTTTTGGGCCACAGTCTGGCTGCAGAAGCCCGGCGCTTCCTAAAATTGAAAGAAAACGCTTTCCCCTGGCCGACGTGGCTGTAGACTTGCGCATAATGAAAATACTTCGGCGACATATATGCTCCAGGTACAGCATCTTGATGTAAATGGTTATGGTAATTTCTAATCTAACATGTAGGACACAAGGGTTGTTTGATGAAAAAAAAAAATCATTTCACCGCGTAGGTACATTTGAGTACTGCGCGTCTTGGCCACCCAGGTTACATTTCTTTTTATCTCGTTACAGTATCCAGTCTAGTCTAATCTAGCTCCTACTCTGCGCTCTGGTCCTTGCCCCCTATTTGTTTCTAATTTTTATGTTCGCGTGTGAAACCGAAAAAAAAAAATGCTCTGCATGTTGCCACCCGAGAGGGATGTAATGACTAAATCGGATGGACCCCACTATTACACTGAACTCCTCAAAGACATCTTTATCGCAGGAAGCACAAAAAGCCAACGAACAAGCAGGCAGTTGTTATGTGTGAACGCACTTATAATTATTTGATTAAAGCCGTTAGGAGTAACGCAAATCGAAACAGTTTGATTGTAACGCAGAAATACATGCATAAGCTACTGCACGGGTAGCCTCACATTCTTCTTTGTGGTTTCAGAAGGAATGACGCAAAGCTACCCGAGCACTATCCATACACGCGACGGGTTTAGCTGGTGTTTCCGCAGCACGACGCCCTCGTGCTGCGGCACAACCTGAGAACGACAAGAGACGTTGCCCCTGCGTCTCACCACAGTCGCCGGCTGTACCCCTGCGCGGCGCAAATAACGCGTTACTGCGAGTACTTTGAGTCGTTTCCATGAGTTGTCGGACTTAACCTGCTCAAACTACTCCGAGCAGGCGATATCACGCAGTAAGCGCAATTATTATTTTTTTTTTCGGAATCCGCACGTGTTGACATCTTGGTCAGTCGCTTGGGCGGAGTGGTACACTACATGAACCATTTGCGTTCTTAACGTGTACCTGAGTATAGTGTCCGCGTCGCCGTGGGTGCACTATTTGTTGGCGATTTTCGCTCACGACTGACCTCCCAGACAGCGATGCATATAGTGTTTTTTCCGCCGCAGCACCACCGGGGTAGTTCAAGCAGTTCAAGATTGTCGTCTGTGTTCAACGTCACGAGGTGCTATTGGAGCTACCCGCCGCGGTAGCTCAGTGACTGAGGCGTTGTTCTGCTGAGCACAAGGGCGGGGTTCGATTCCGATGGCAGCTTTTCTGATGGAGGCGGAAAGCAAAAACACCCGTGTGTTCGAGCTTTCGGTGCTCGTTAAAGATTCCCAGGTGGTCAAAATTAATCCGGAGCCCTCCACTCCGACGCGCCTCATACATAACCTGCGTTGTTTCGGCATACTCAATCAATCAATCAATCAATCAATCAATCAATCAATCAATCAATCAATCAAGCAAGCAAGCAAGCAAGCAAGCAAGCAAGCAAGCAAGCAAGCAAGCAAGCAAGCTAGTTAACAAGAAAGCAAGCAAGCAAACTAGCTAGCTATCCTCGACCACAGCCGTGCGTGGTTGGTTCCCTTCGACGCGCATATGCCCTACCCCTCCAAGGTGAGAAATACAGCAATGCCGGTTTTATAAAACAGCTTGGCGTTTCTTTAGACAGTTTTTTCCATTGCGAGAGTATGCTGCAAGCGGAGTGACGTAGGCGTTAGTTGATTTATGCGCTTAAATGTAAGCAGTTCCCGCACAAAAAAATTGTTCCTCGTTTCTTCATCCAGATCATCTACTGACCCGCCGTGGTGGCTCAGGGGCTAAAGCGTTGTGCTGCTGAGCCCAAAGACGCGGGTTCGGCTGCTTTTCTGGTGGAAAGGAAAAAGCGAAAATGCCTGTGTGTTCGAGATTTCGGCTCACGTTAACGACCCCCGGGTGGTCGAAATTAATCCGCAGACCTCGACCACGGCGCGGCTCATGGCCTCTGTAGCGTCGGCGCGTTAAACTCCATAATTAATGAGGTCTTCCAGTGACCCGGTCCCCCGCGCCATCTTCTTTTTCCCGTACGCTCTTGTTTTTGTGACATTTGTTTTTCCTTCGATGTGCCTGCGCCAGCTCATCGGAGACACCCTGTGCGCAGATCGGCCGTTTGTGATTCTCCCAGACTTTCCGTATTACGACCTTTTTTTTCTGACTCTTACTTTGGAAACCTTCCTTTCTAGCTCTGCATTTCTTTTCGCATTTTCGTTTTCTCCCCCTTTCCTTCCCTTTTGCGGCGCTTCGCGCTACATCGCTGCTCCCACTGCGTCAGCGCGCCGTCGCTGCCAGCTGCGACTCTTCATGCGTCCAAGCAACTGGTCCCGTCATTCGCAACGGGGTTCCATTTGCTTTTCGAGTGTCGCGATGTTCCGAGGCTTCGCCTTATGCCCTCTTTTACGGCCCGCTCCTATTGCTACTCTAGTCGTTTCGTTCCTGCCCCGCCGAGCAATGATGCGTCGGCTCCCTTCCTTTTTCTGTTCTTCCTGTTCACCGCGTAGGGAGTTTTATTTGCCTGCGTGTCTCAGCAATGTTTTCTTGAACCCAGTGACATGAGAAACGTGACAAGGGCAAACGATGCTCTGTACGTCACTCTAATCACGTTTAAAGGGACTGTGGAAACAAAATACGGCTGTGTTCTGTTTGAAAGAACTAGCCTTTAGTAACTCCCGCATCTACATTACAGCCCCGAAAGACAATTTTTAAAGGAAAAAAAAAAACGCAAGAAATATTGAAAAAAAATCATGCACCTCTCTGTTTACGGACGAAGAGGGTTGAACGCGAAGCGTTCTCGCGATGGGTTCTTTCGATGGCCAATCCCACACTGCGAGTATGTGCGAATCTAGAGGTACGCACTACTCTTCTAGGATACCCACAGTTACCCTCGAGTATACGCTCCGTAGGCGTAGCGTTTGGGTTAAAGGTGTACGGCGCGAATCGGTACCTGCTGCGTTCGGTTTGGCCGTGTCGAAATGGAGCAGTCGAATAGACGCCGCCTTCATAACGCGAGGACCCAGGTTCGATTCCGGCCACGGGAACAGTTTCCTTTTTTCGCTTTATCCACGATCGTTCATCATCATCGTCAAGTTGGCTTTCCTGCAGGGCGTATTGGCGCACAGCGGCATCATTGAGGACAATAAAGCTTCACTTAAAAAAAAAACATTCAAATTTCGCGCCATAGTCACGTAATATGAGCGGTAGAGATGCAACAGAGGCCAGCACTAAAATCATTGTTGCCAGCTGCACTTTAGCATTCAAATGACTCGATCAAATGGAACTAGAGGCCCGATATACGATTGCCCAGTCATGCTTCTTGGCGGTGGCTTTGGTGAGCGACCGCCAATCGGACAAATAAGGTTGTGTGATGTTGTAGAAAAATCGCCGTACAGCGGGTGGGGAGTGCGTCTGCTTCATTTGTTTCCTTTAATGTCTCGATTATTTCCTCAAAGTTTTGATGAACAAAACTTGTATTTTGTCTTCAAGGTGGGTGTTGCTGTTCACAAGTTTCTTTTCTCTTTTTTTCATTTTTATTATGAGGTTTAACGCGCCGACGCTGCACAGGTGGTGAGGCCCGCCGTAGTGGAGGGCTCCGGATTACTTTTGACCACCTGGGGTTCGTTAACGCGCGCCGAAATCTCGAACACGCGGGCGTTTTTGCTTTTCGCCTCCATCAGGAAAGCGGCCGCCGCGGCCGGGAATGGCACTCAATTTTTTTTTATATATAAACCGAACTAGTTAAGGCAGTAGATAATTCGTTCGGCCGCGCCCAACGTATCAAAATGCCCGTCTCCAGCAAGCCAGAAATGTAAGGACGTCGAATACTGTGGCAGACAGGGGGCCGGATATGGGTATGGTGGTCGGAATAGGTGGTTTTTAGTTGTGGTGGAAAACTGGCACGATTGCCAGGATCCGTATGGGTCTGCGTCTGCCCGTACGTGTAGGAATTACGCCCCATCGCCACCACCGATAAACATTTTTGAACATATTTATTTTGCGTGCCTTAGCTGATCCGGTTGGTTCGTCCGGAAGTTCCTATCTGCGTCGCTCACGTCTGGGAGGCTTAACACTTGCAAGAGCACAATTACTGAAACAGTACTAGGATGAAACGATACTGTCGATAATCTTTTTTGAATGATGTTCTAGAGCCTTCCATAGATAACCCAAGTTAGCCAGGAGGTCCTGACTACTATTTGGTCCCCTGGAAAGGAAAGAGGAACTTCGATGCCGGGAACGTAAATAACATTCTCTAGCAACGCTGTTATTCCTGGAGGGACCTTCCTTGCACACCCTACAGCATTAAAAAATGTTAGTCTGCGCCTCAGCCTGTCAATTCTACCTTTCTCACAGCGACATCCCTGGACTTCATCGGTAAGTTCCGCCGGAGGCTACTTTCCATCCCGATCTTGAACAGTTCTCTCTCTTTCTTTTTTTTTCGCGAACTGCGTTCGGTTGCAACCGATGTCCGGATATACATCAAACAAAGGGGAACAGTAAATAGATGCTTACACACGGAGTTAGTTTGCTGGGACGTGGGGCAGTTTTCAACGCGGTTACGCGATTGACGCCAGCGAGGCGGTTCCATCAACGATGAGTGTTCCTTGCTCTGTTATCCGTATCACGCTCTTATGTAGAAGTATCTCTGTGTAGCGAATTTACCGGCCGGTTGGCCTCCGGTCCGAGAACGCGCCTCGCCTACGCAAAGGAGGCCTTTTTCCGAGAACTGCGTCAATATTGGACATCCACTGGGTCGCATCTTCATTGTTGGCGATGCGCTGTGCGTCGAAGCGTTGGTCTGCGTTTCGCCTCTGGCCGTGCTATGCGTTTCCCTTGTCGGTGCTGTTGCTTGATCTCCTCCTTTCATGGTGGAAAGCAGACGATTCGGACGTGTCCCGAAAGCGTATTTTGTGAAGAGTGCCGAAATTGTGCTCGGAATACTTGTTCGGTCAAATTGATGCATCCGGCCAGCGCATTTGTGTGGCATGTATGCCGGCTGACAGACCAGCCCTTCGTATGCCTCAACTATACTTTTTTTTTACTCTCCTGTCTCTAAACCGTGGTACGTCATATGAATGTCTTTGTAAAACTAGCGGGTTCGCGTTCGCTTATTATTGTCGTCGGAAAAATTGGGTTGTCGCGCCGATATATCGGCGTAAAAAAGAGAGAAAAAAAAAAAACCCACACGCGAGTGCACAAAGCTCGGAGCTGCTTCTTGTCTCCGTTCTGGCTAGTCTAGCATAAGTAAACTTGTATGCTGCGTAAAATAGTTAGAGATGCAAACCGAACAACTTGTGGTTACTTTTTATTGTGAACCTTTGCTGTTGTGCAGTTTTGCTGGTAAACGTAGACTTGTTATCTGCACAGCTGCCGGTGACAGCATGCTTTGGTTGTCTAATTGTTGGTTATTCGCAATCCCTTGTTTACAAAAGAACAATTTCTTGACTTAGCTTGTGTCCTCAAGTGGCATCACAAAATTTGCAATCTAAGCGCGTTTTACAACCGCAAAGAAGTGCTGCTGAAAGTTGGAGAGTATTACAGGACTTCCTGTCAATAGATTTTTATGTGGCGTTGATATGGAATATAGGATTAGTGTATGGGGAATATGGTTAAAGGGTACTTTTTGTCAGCTTTACAGGTGTTAAATGTGCTTAGTATACTGGGTAAAAAATTCTCTTAGGGGATACTTTTAACGAGAAAACATCAGTGTCACATTACGCAAAAATGCGACGTCCGGCGCCGTCATTACCTAAACTTAGTCCGGAAAATAGGTGATAGCGGAGTAAAATCGAAGGAAAGAAAATTGCGTGGGTTTGGGATCGCCGAGCCTTTTTTTATATTGAGGTTTATGCCGTTGCTGCTTCAAACCCACACACAGAACCATGATTCCTGGTCCATGACGCATGTGTCATGGGTCATGCCACATGACACACCCGCCCGGGGAATTGGCCGAAAATAGCAGTGCCAATACCGTACTAGCATATATTGAGGATTATCTAGCGCAGACCAATACCCGAATGGGGACGACACGTATACCATACCCACGTTCGATTTCTTTCTCTTGTTTTATAGCTACAACAGCAGTAGCAGTAGAGAACCTTTACTGGAAAACGAGGACCACTGCACACGATGGATTAAAGGGCGGGGAGTGAGGGTAAGGGAAATAAACAAATTGGGCGGTTTCTAAAGCTACAACAGCAGGACGTGCCGCGTGAAGCATTGTCCCTGGAAAGCAATATATTGGAATGCACTTATGCCTCTTTAGTTCAATGTAAAAATGGGGCTAAGCGTTTCAGGAAATTGCTTTAATTGGTTTTTATCTCGAACACAATTATGCTTTTTGGATCAATGTGTAAATAATGACTAAATGTGCAAGAAAGTTTTTTTTTTCGTACGTGCTCATGCCTGTTTCGTTGAGCGTATAATTATGACTAGGTGTGCCATAAAATTGCTGCTGTATAGAAACGTTTCCTTTTATCCTCCTTGAATTAATCTGTCAAATTGTTTCCTTCGTGTATATGAATGTACATTGCCACAGCTTCTTTGTAAGAGACACAGGCCTCGTCACGCCCGAGATGGTTTTTTGCCTGTGTCCTCAGAATAACTATTGTGTTGAAATAAACATGACTTTGACTTTCACTTTTACTTAATCGTAGTCGCGTGCGTAGAGGGTGTGTGGTTCATCCCCTTCTCCGTTTTTCTTTAAATGTACAGGCTCGAGGATGTACTATTTATTATGAGCAATATGAAAGGGAACACAGGAACGCGTGGCAAACAGCCTCGAAACAGACTCAGAGCGATACGCGGATGGAGCTGTGAAAAACAGAGGGGGAAAGGAGGGCGCTCTTCCACTAACTGTTGGCACTCCCACTACGCCGGCATTTCTACAAAGCAGCAGTTTACGTCATTCCGCCGATAATATGGTATCGTCCGACAGCCGATAAGACGCACGGCGGGAATGGAAACGGTTGTTAGAACAGCGTCTCCCTTTCCACTTTGTTTCCGACGGCGGCAGCTGCGTATCATTCATAGCTGGGTCTGAGAGTGTTTTCTACGCGTTCCTGTGTTCCCTTTCATATTGCTCATAATAGTACAGTATGAAATGGTATAACGGCATACCCGTTATACCTCGGTGGAACGGGAAGGGTTTCAGTTCATGCAGTCGCTCGTATCAACTTGAAGTGATATCTAGGAGCTTCCCCCTCTCTCGGGTTTCCTTTCAACCCCGCCTGTAAAGCTTGTTTCTCCTTACGGGCGCTCAAGTATGGGAGAAGCATGCTCTGCAGGCGAAAGCTACAACCGCAAATTGGGGTGTGCTGGGGCAAAGTCTTCATGCGCCCACGCATGCCGCATTTGGACGCCTACGCAATTGGCTCGGCTTTCTAAAGCCGATTTCAGGTTATAAGAAGAATACGATCGCGAAAATAGCAGTTTTACCACACCAAGTCCTTGATCAAAAGAAAAGGTATGCCGGTTCCTTTATTGAGGTTAACAACCTTCCCATCTCCTAGAATTGGGGAACAATTCCGTGGGTGTCATCGCTGCGCAGTGCAAATGAGACCTAGGGCATGTTTGAAGCATAACAAGAGTGCACAATCGTGGTTGCCTTACGCGTTGTGTTGGGATTAACAAAAATAAAATGCAAAGGTGCTGCGTAATAAAACGAGACCTTTAGCGTGCCTTACACACAAGACTCACTTTGAACGCCCGGGTTACGTGGTCCACGACGTCGCGCAGTGCGCCGCACGGTTCGGCGCTTCTGGTCGCCTACATACGGGCGAGTGCGCGTGGGCAACTAAAGCTTGAACTAAATACGCTTCGACGTAGGGTGGCAAAGTAAGCTTCCCAATAGCCAAATCACTCTACGGGATTTATTTCCAAAGGCACTTTGACGCAAACGTGTTATTGCGTGCTTCCTGTTACTGGGGGACGGTAGGAGGGTTCTCTTTTATTTAACAGAAATTTATATTATTACACATACACACTTTGAGAACGGCCTGTCCTTTTATCGTCAGTCTGACCTTCAAGCTCAGCCGAAGTCAAGCCAGAGCCTCCTGAAGTTGCGCAGTGAAAGCATCTAATCGCTTGTTGGTTGGACGACCGGGGAAAGAGCAAGGGCGAGTGCCACGAGAGGATGATGCGAAGTCGGTGCTGGATGCATCCGAGTAGACTGCGAGTTCGCGCTTAGAAAGAGGACAGGGCCGAGCAGCGTCTGCGTTTTCTCTTCCGATGCAATTCTGTTCGCCTTCACGGCTCGCTCTCGGCGCGACAACTTAATTTAAACGCGTTAAACCCTGCATTTTTTTTAGAACTGCCCACAATCGGCACTCTTTCCCACGTAACAGTTGCATGACCAATTTTTTCCTTCTCCATAACATTTTACCAGAGGAATGGGTGGAGCTACTGGCCAGCTCGGCCCTAGTATTGCAGCGCATGCTGGTAAAGAGGGCCCATCTCGCCAGCAAGCACCAGGGTATCCTGGACTGAGGGCAAAACTCGCCGGAAGAATGTGCGAACATGTTTCATAACGTGCGCTTGTTTCATAAGTTCGTTCACTGACTCACTGAAACCAGCCTGTTACGTATAAACAGTGTCTGAAAACGCGGTTGCCAGGGTGGGTGTTTTTGCGATAACCGATCGAGAGACGAACTCGACTAGGCGTGTCCACATTTTTGTGCAACCTCGTGCAGGCAAGTCTTTCAAATTGAGAAATTGATCTGTTTAGGATTGCGAAAGGCGTGGCGCGCTTTGCTATGGCTACCGGCTGTTGATTCTCTACAGCGATTGGCGTTTGAATGCTTCGGTGTAGTTTCTGTGTTCGAACAGCCTTTGCCACACACATTCTTTTTGAATGAAAATAACCGGGAAAAGTTGCGGGCGTGTATTGCGAATCGAATTTGGTGTACTGCATGTCACATGTTCCCGTATTTCTTTTTTTTGTTTTGTTTTACCACTTGCATGCATAACCCGCCGCGGTAGCTCAGTGGCTACGGCGTTGTGCTGCTGTGCCCAAGGAAGCGGATTAGGTTTAGTGGATTAGGATTGAGGCGAAAAGGGAAAACGCCCGTGTGTTCGAGATTTCGACGCACGTTAAAGATCCCCGAGGGGTCAAAATTAATCTGGAGCCCTCCACTACGACGCGCCTCATAGCCCACGTGCAGGTTTGGCATGTTAACCAGCACAACCAGGTACTTGTATAAATACTGCGATCGTAGTGTGACAGTCCTTTTAGAGTATACGAGCCTGGTAATGCATTTTAGAGTGGTTATAATTAGCTTATTACTGTGAAAGAGCTAAAAAAACTTTTTTTTTTGCGCGTGCTTGCATACAGCGCGTGCTATTGCCGTTTTTTTGCACCACCGTTGTTTGTGTCTGCTCTACGGGGCCTCTTAACAAGTTTTCGATACGGCGGGTGGAGTAGACCTAATAAACAAGAATGCCTGCCATGCTCTTCGACTCAGAAAAGATACCTGAGATTTTCACATTACATAGGGCACACCGCTCCGAATTCTGCACTGTGGTTGGCTTCGTCATTGGTCCGTTTTGATCACTTTGATTTTTCATTCGGTGTGTTGGGAAGCACGCGTGTGTGCGTTAAAAGCGCACAGCGTCTCTCCTTATAAACTTCATTTTAACAGCAGAGCTGTTTAGGCCGAGCCTTTTCCATTCGTTGGACAAAAAAAAAAAACTTTAAACCTCAAGAAAAAAAATTAAGAAAGCTTACATTCACGCGAAAGACTTGAATGGTGATGCTGTTGTAGGTGAGCATTGTCGGACACATGTTAAAATTTCGGCATCATTGTTTATGTGCACAGTTGCGGGGCCAGTAATCGTCGTCATATGCATCGAAGAGGTCGTCGTATTCTTCGCGTTGAGTGGTGGATGCAAAGTCATGCTCATAATTGTAGACTTCCACCAGCTTTTCGTCATCGACTCGAGGCCGCGGTGTCAGGACCTGCAAGTCGTCTCGGGAAGGAGTGGGACACTCGTAGCCATGTCTCCTCTTATCCATAAAGGCTTCTAGAGATTGCGGCGGCCGCGGTGACCTCTCCCAATCAGGGTGTTTTTTTTTTAACCTTTAGCAGTAGCACTGGAGGGTTTTTTTTTTTTTACATCCTCTGTGGTGCTTGACGACATCGCTGTAGTTTTTGCTAGAGCCACTGCGCTAGCCGGGGACTCAGCGGTCGCCGCGAGTCGGGATGGGCGCCCGAGCGCTCGCCATTTTCTTGGTATTTTTTTTTTTTTCTGCAGCGGCGAACTGGCGGCTTCTACAACAGTTCCGCGGTTAAAATGTGGTTATGGACGTCCTGGGAATCAAATCCGGGACATTTACACCGTGAAGTCGGCAACCTAACCACTTGGCCACCCCAAGGGCTCGAGGGGTACGGTCTTAGCGTCGATGGGGAACATTAACATGTGCAGCCAATTGGAAAGAAATCCAATTGGAATCCAACCTGGGTCCTTGGCGTTCTGAAACCGGCGCCTATCCGATTGAGTGTCACCGCATTCCGGGCGCAAAGCATTTCCTTTGGGTTCGTAGCGCGGGCGTTGGCTTTGGACTTGGCCGCGGGTTTTAGCGCGTGCTAATGCGGTTCGGTTTGGAAGAGATTGGAAATCATGTGGACGGAACGATCATAGAGAAATTTCAGCGGCAAGTTCGGAAATGCAACAGCCGGGTCTACGACGAAGGGAGAGGGGCTGCCAGCTCTGCTGTTTCTCAGGCCTTGCACTACTAGTGCAAGCGGCGCCAATTTTTTGTTTTACTTCTTGAGGGACAAATCTACGGAGTGGTAGCGTTTTGTTCGCAACATGAAGCTGATGTGTCAGTACATAAGTTATTTGTTTAGGCGACTCTCCAAAAGGTATATTTTGTTTCTGACGGGCCCAGATGACTTAAAAAGGGGACGGACAAGTACGTACCCCTAAAATGCTGCAACTATTCGTCATTTCCGTTTCTTCTCCTATATATTTATATGTATTTTTCTTTTTTTATTACAGGTAAGTGTCCGTGCATCCCCCCTCCTGCGGCTGACGTGACGGCACCGAAGCGGTGAGCGCACCCGAAACACACCCAAACACGCGTCAGATTACCTAACTGTGCTACCGGCGTTTATGGAGTAAGTAACGCTGAACTCCGCACTCGGCTTCCGCGTTCGGCAAACATCGAATGGATGCGGCCCTCCTTGCGTCTGACGAAACTCCAGCAACGCAGCCTTTCTGACTCCCAAAGCTGGTCAGTCGGTCCATTAGGAGCGGCCAAGAATTGTTGTAACAGCTATCGTAACTATCGTAAGTGCGGTGTATTTAACGGTCCAGTTTCTAATGCTGATGTGCGCAAACCTGTAGCGCAGTATAACAAGTCTAACGAAGAGAAAACAAGTGCATCGCAAAGTCAATGTGCGTTTCCGCAAATACAAAACAAGCTGTGTTTGCCTGCGCCGGCGCGCTAATACTGTGAGCCTACTGTTTCAGTTCACCAACGCCGTCTCTTTTAGAGCAAAACGTCCATTAACTCAATTTCAACTACTATAACAGACACAACGGACGGAACTTTATGTTGAGAAGCTCTTCGTTGCGGCTGCATCCCTTTTTTGTGTTTCCTTTGGATCGTTATCAGTAATTTTATGCAGAATGAAGAAACTCAAGCTGTTTCAGCGCGCTTTTAACGCCGCATTGTAATACTTTGGCTGCAGCTGCTTTTCGGAGCTACTTTTCATCTCCGCTGTACACTTTTGGTCGTACGCCGCACTGCATTTTCAACTAATTTGGCGAGTCTCCCCCCCAATTCTCTGCAAAAGTTGATCGTCAAGGCTATAGTCCAAGCTTGAACCAGTGTATTTCAATGCTTTTCTGGTCATGCAACTTCCGCGCAAGTTTTGTTTGTGGACAAAGGCTACCGCCAGGGACTCCGCCGCCGATAGGAGGGCATCCAGCGGCCACGGCGGCCGCCGTGTGTGGGGCCGGGCTGCGGAAGCAGAACGTGCACCCGCTTTTGGCGGCACTTTTTCTGTAACAACACGGTCTTGGTAGCTACGCCCCCAAGACTGCTATACAAAACGAAGCTGAAAGAATGGTCTTATAACTGCAGCCGTACGGGGAGTCAATATAAGGTGGAACGCCCGCTGAAAACGACCGATGAATGTCCGCATTTGGTTTTAATTCTCACCAGTAAGCATGCGTAGGGGATTTAGCCTGTGTAAAGTTGCGGGATGGTTTGTATTCTTCCCCGACCCTTGACCGTCACGCTTCGCTTTAACCTTTCCCATCTGTAGCTCGGGACCTTGACAATTGATTTCACAGCACGACCAAAGCACGGCTAGGGAAGCTGTGGAAATGGCGCGGTGCGGTTCTAAGGAAAATTTCTGCACGCGAAAGTCGAAGTGGCATGGTCAACATGTTTCGTGCTGGTATTCATAGGCTCTGAGGTTCCAAAGATTTTTTTTTTACTTGGCGTGAGGTGGATATAGTGAGTGACATGCGAAATTACTTTCGCCCGCCTGTTGGGACTGAGCCACGTGCAAAAAGCAGGGGAGATATTTCGAATGTGCAGAAGGAAACTTCACGGTTAGAAAATTATTTCTTTGCTGCTTCCTGGATCTCAGCTTCTAAATGCTTTCCTTCGACAAGAGGTTCGGTGAGGTGTCAGTGCATGTGCTTTCGAAAAGCGCGGTAAAGTTTTGAAATTATTTAATGACGTGAAACTAAGATTACTCTAGCTAGTGCCAGTGGATGTTGCTGTCGGTGTGTGGGATTAAAAGCAAAAAAGGAAACGTCCTTTTAGATGTTTTTATTGATTCTCGCAGCTAACTAACACGCTGGGTTGCTGATTGGTCACATCAACAACAACCGAAGGTTTGCACACAAGCAATCACGTGATCCACACTCTTACTCTCACTCGTAATCTCCAAGGTATTCATCAAAGCACGAGCGCACCACTAACAAAAACCAACCTATACTAAAAACAAGTCTAGGTTCTCTCGATCTACCCTCGAACGGCCTCTCTAAATTATTGTCAGAGTCGTTCAATGGTATTGTCCATACGACGCGCACCTAAATTGTGCCCAACGCCGAGGAAATTCCTGTCTTCATCAACACGGCGTGCGCATTACAAAAAGAGCTGTCACTTCCTCGTCACATATCTCCGTCGTCATGGCGGCACCCTAGACGCATAACGAATTTGAACTCCACTGCGTACTTTGGACTGTACAACTTTCCCAGACACGGCGACGCGCCTTTCTCTATTCATATCTGGCCCCATGATTGACGTCGTAGCGAGCTTAACCCTGGCCGTTAGCGTAGTGGTCATCGCGCCAGACCGGTATTCTGGAGGTCGTGGGTTCGGATCTCACCCGGCGGGCGTTTTTTCTCCACTTTCTTTCTTTCCAAATTCTTTATCTGTTTCAATGACCTACCACATCCTCCCATTTCCTTTCCGAGGTTTTCTTGACTGACAACCTCTATTTCTATATATATATTCGCGCTTGGGGTAATTGAAATATGTAGCTTTTTGTTTGAAGTTTCAGGCCGTTAGGTGAGACGTAAACCGGGTCTTGTCTGATCTCAAATGTACGGCCGCGACGTGACACGATTTTTTATGGGCCATGGTCGTAAATAATGGGCCTTATTCGCTTAGCCTCTTCTATTCGGTCGGCTTAAAGCGGTCGGCTCGTGAAGCACCAAATTTCTGGTTATGCAGAATTTCCAGGAAACTTCTTGAGATTTGTCTTCCTTAAGAGCCCGTTCGAAGGAATAAAGGGTACCGTTTTCGTAAAGTGGAAGGGCGGATCTGTGAGGGAGGGGGAAAAAAGACGCGGGGACGGAGTAGAGCAACCTCGGTTCATGCGGTCGACATTGCCAGCTCGTTGGCCGCTGTTTTTGGGTTCTCTTCTCTTCATTTTGTTGGTTTTCTAATTCGAACGCATTCGATGTCTAATCAACGCGAAAAGTGACCGTTGTGGTGGTTGTCGTCAACACAAATGGTACCGAATTGGCCGCTGTTGTAAAGAAAGAAGTAAACCAAATAAGGACGTTTCGGTTCGTGTGGGATTTGAACCCGGGACGCCAGAGCAGCAACCGGGTGCGCTAACCACAGCGCGTACCCGGCACCGTGCCAGGATGGAACTAGAATTAGCCGTATGCGTGAACCGGGACAGGTGAACGCGACGGCACGTGAGTAGGAGAGGTGCACGCGAAGGAGAGCTGTCACTGTTGCCTTATCTGATTCTTTTTTAAAAAAAAAAACTCTTCTGGGCCAATCCCCCTGAGTGGGTATGTGCCAGTTTTATGGGCCATCATCATCATCATCATCATGTCACTGTTGGGAAGCCGCCGCTTAAATTGCGGCCAGTCTGCCTGCCGTGGTAACGCAGTGTCTAGAGTACAGTCCGACGGCACTCTAGCGGATGGTTGCAGGCATTGCTGGAGTGCCGTCCGACGACAATTCAATATTTAACACTAGACTAGCACCGGCCAAACAGCTTGTCGTTGTGGTGTGGGGGATCCGTCTTATCTTATTGATCCCGGGGTCCGTGGTTCGAGACCATCTCTTGCCTCGGTTTTTTTTTTTTTTTTTTTTTTTTTTCGTTATTTAATTGAAGTGTAATTTTTGTGCCTTAGGTTAGTTTTGGTGTTTAAAATTATTTCTTTCTGTGCGTTAGGTTAGCTTATGTTATGTCTAGGTTAGGTTGCCTAGCTTTACGTTATCTAGAGCGATGTACTGCCAGACGCGACAATTTTGTCATAGAACACGGGTGAACTTCGATATAGTGGAGTGCTTATAAAACCGTCGGACGGCACTCTAGACACGGCCCCGTGGTAAATCGCGCCAAAAGGCGGAGAAATGAAGGCGAAGAAAGAGGCGCTAGCATGGTGCAGTGAAGGAGAAGCTTTGATAATTGATGGCTTTCTCCTTAAAATCACGAAAGCTAACTTAAGTGGTCGAGGAATTTCTAGCTTTGCACTCTTGGTCTAAAGGTTTCCAATGCCTCTGTTTCATCGGCGAATGGTGCACGCAGTGTGAGGGGTACTTAAAAAAATATTTCATTTAATGAGAACACTTAAGGGAACACAAATACAGTTAACTCGCTTCAGGTAACAGACTTGATCAAGATATTACCACTTATCCCGGCTTTCAAATTAACCGTTCCGAATACAATCGTTCCGTTTGGTTAGTTTTAATACCTCTAATCGAGGTGATTACTAGAAAAGTAATAATAGAAACCGCCGGGTTACTAACGCTAGCAAAGCAAGAACGATCTGGAAAGAAGATTTCCGCTCGAACGTTTCTGTTCTCACCGCTGACATTACAGGTAGCATTAATCTTCTCAGCGCGTTTTAGTAAGCCCTCGCGCATCTCTTTTCTTCCAGCTGGACTCGAGATGTTGCCAGGTTCTCTCGAACCTCGCAACTAGACGCATCGATCGGTGCAGTTTCTTTTTTCTCCATCCGCCTCTTGACTTCTCCCTATTTATAGATCGTTATCCTTCCGTTCCTTCATCCCTCGTTGTTTGTAATCACGTAGACCAGCTTTACCGCGCGTGCATTCGGAACACCTTCCAGATTAGACACCCTATGTATGTTCCGTCTTCCTGCTGTTTCCTCTAAGGTACAACCGGATCATTTTGGGCGAATTCTCTTGGTCTCGACGAACAGGACGAACAAGAGGCTTATCGCCAGAACAACGTTGATATACGGGAGGCGGACGTTATTTTCCTGTACTGCAAGGCACCAGGCATTCTAGGCTGTTAGTGCACGACGCTGGGATCACAGCTTTCAGGTGTGCAAGGGCGTGCCGTCAGGCCTCTAACGAGATTCCGATGGGCGCCCCCGGGCAACAGAGCTCGCGCACGCGAGCTCCAAATGGGACTCGGCTCCTCAGCTAGCCGTGGCTCTCGTGCAATCCCTCTGTCAGTGTGGGCGCTTTCTGGGAGCTACTTACATCCTCGCGTGGCTTCTGTTCTGGCCTAACAACCAAGGTTTCGTTACTTGCGGCCCTTAGCGAAAATTGTCTCGTGACGCCCGTGTCTTGCGATGCTTGATGTCCCGTGAAGAGCTTGACGAAGACTGCTGAAATGAACCCATAACTGTCTATTATAGGGTGCCTCTTACAATTGAATGATTCCTCGATTTAGCACGCTAAAAATGGCTCACTCTGAGATTTTAAAACCGCTAAAAGAGTCGGGTTCGATCCCGACCGCGGTGGCTGCTTTCCTGGCGGAGGCGAAAAGCGAAACCCCCCGTGCGTCATGCTTTCGGCGCACGTTAAAGATTCTCGGGTTTTCAAAATTAATCCGGAGCCCTCCACTATGGCGCGCCTTATAGCCCAGGCGTAGCTTCGGTGTGTTAAACCGCCAAAATTTGAAAAACTTAGATAAACATCAACTTATCTTTTTAATCGCCGCATTGCTTTTGTTTGTTTACAGATACATAGTTCGCTGTCGTATGTCCATAATGTTTGTTGTAACGTTGGGCTTAGCTTCCCTGCGAGATCTCCGGGGCGTTTGCTCCCCCCTCTTCCCCACTCCACTTTTTTTCTTCCACACAATGGCTGACAGAGTTTGCTCATAAGTCTGTCTGCAATGGGGAAGAGATGACAATATTATTGAGCACATACTACGCTACTCGACCATGGCTCCTCTTTTAGAAGCTGTTTGTCTTGCCATAATCGTCGTCATTTCCGGATTGTCCGCAGCACATCTTCTACCGGGAGTAGACGGAAAGGGGCCAAAGGAGGGGGGGGGGGTGCAGCCTTTTAATGTCAGCCTTCTTGCCTTCTAACAACGTTGTGGTCCCTTTGTCGTGTGCACAGTTTTCGCCAAACCACACTGGTCAATTTGCATTCCACTCGCATCGATGTGCGGCGACCCCGTGTCGATCCGTCAAGCCTTCGGCCACGCCACATCGTTAGTGAGACCGCATTCCGGAGAACCGCCGTTGAGGGCAGATACTAAAATGACTGCTTTTGCGTATATCCTAGTTTGTTTGTTGTTGTTGTTGTTCAGTCGCAGCCGAGACGGAGTAGCATTTTCGTTGACCTCTGGACGTCCTCTCTTCCTCTTCCTTTCCCGTCTCCCATTGTCTCCATCTGAGCACTCTCGCAAGCAGCGTCTTTTCCTTTTGCTGCACCATTTTTGGTGACCCTTTGAGCGCCATGACACGCGCCGTTTGGTCAGCGACGAGGGTCAAAACAAGGGAAACGCATTGTCCCTCCTCTTTGTGCGTATGCCAGTGGACACGGCCATTTCCGGCCGAGTGATAGATGACCGAGCCTCCCTTTTTCTGCGCGAGGTTTTTTGGGAAGCGGCATTTATTCGTCTTTTGAGCAGCATTGGGGCAAGTAGACAGGTGATTAATTAAATAACACGAGAAAATGGTCATGGGCTGCACCGGAGATTAGGTTGTTGGACGAGGGTCGCCTTTTTTTAGTAGCAGAGATTCTTCGTTTTCGAAAGCCGGGAACAGCAGCCGGGGTACGGTGTAATGCGAGATTATCGCGTCACTCCGAGATACGTTGATTTTTTCGGACCTCTTTTTTGGTTTTATGGGAGGAATACTTGGAAAACAAGTGTATATAGGCAAAACCTTTCTAAAGTACGAGATCTGGGGGCATATTTCCTATTTGTCGGCGTAGTTCCGTGAAAACAAAATATTAGGTATACTGATGCAAAACAGAAATACATAACTAATACTTTAGAATTTAGAATTTTAGAATAGAACTTTATTGTCGTTACAGAATGGTACATCACCAGAATATAGTCAATACAGAAAGGGGTCCCAGAGTAATGAACTGTAGTGGGACCCCTTGTTATTGATAGCATACACAGAAATAGCTTAATTGCAGCTGCTAGCAGGAATGATACCTAATTTTTATAACGAGAGTACGCGTAAACAGTGAATTGTTAACATTGCATATTTTAGGAATAAACAAGGAACATATTGAACAATAAAGCACACAGCATTCGAACAACTAACCCAGGAAAATTTAAACAAAATAAAGCATCCTATAAATGGTACAATATTGAGTGCAGTCAATCCATATACATACATAGCAGTTGTATAAATGCAATGCTTAGGTGTGTAAAAGATAAAAAAAAGATTAAAAAAAAGATAAAAAAAACCACTGCACTAGGCGAAATGTGAATGCGCACTAGGAGTGCTCTTTTAATTAAAAATAGACGTAAGCCTAATTTTTGTATCAGGGAATAAATAAACGCGTTAAAAACAATCTTTTGTACGAAAAAAAGGTTCGGAAGCTCGCGTTCGAACCTGGGCTCGACGTTCGAGCCTCGAGTTCCAAGGCCAACAGTAACAAAAGGTCACGACAGATGGCGACCCAATAGTGCGGAGGCGGGAAAATTTAATTCAGCGAGGGAGCGAGACAGGAGGCGAAGCGCGTGAGGAGAGGGAGGGAAGAGGAGGGTGCGTGGCAGGCGCGGCAGAGGACTGTCGTATTTCGAAGACGTCTGCACCGAAGAGAGCAGATACGCGACTACTTTAAACGGTCAAGCTACTATCGATAGAAGCTTTCATGGTGCGAAATGTGCTAATGGGGTTGCAGCTATGTGCAGAGGGCGTAACCCAGCGAGGAGGATAGCCAGAGCCTAGCACACATGCCGCAGGTTGAAAGAGTGCTTGACCGAGACGCTTACCTGGGCAAAGCTTTTCTAAATTACTAAATCTCGCGGCGATGTTTATACTTGTCAACGGTGTTGAGTAAAAAGAATTCATTAAGCATATTTGAGGCAACACGTCAATAAGTGATGTGTGCATTGTGCAATAAGTGATGTGTGCATTGTCCTGTTAATTAAAATACTGCTCCATTTTTACGATAGCAAATAAAATAATACGCCGTGAGAAAAACAAAAAGCGCTCGCGGCGCCCTCTCGTGGCGGTGTTCCAAGTTCAAAAGTCACAAAAGGTTCCAGTGGATGGCGCGAGCGGTGGAACGCGGCAAAAATGTATTAGCGTGACCAGGAATCGATCTGCTGGCTTTGAGAAGTTCCACGAAGCTTAGCCTTGCGATTAGGGAACGCCAGGCTGTTAGCATCAGCGTTGGCGACGTTAAGTCAGTGAAGCTGGGTGAATTTTTTTCGTTTTACTTTATTTTGTGGTATTTAAACCGGTCGTCTTGTTGGCGCGCCTGTGCCCTCTCCGGCCACTAAGGTAAAGCGCTATGAGAAAGTAAACCGGAAACAGTTTGAATGCATTGGATTTAAACTCACTTCGCCCGTGCATTGCTGTCCCGCTTCGCGCGTTTTGCAGTATTTTTACACAAGGTTACCGTGATATCAGGCGCCGCCAAAAGCGATTCAACATTGGTGGTAACTCCATCTGTATACAGTCGGCCTTGTCACATAGGTATATCGCTTGACATATGAAAGTGCTGCGGCGAAAGTTCACATCTTCTCTTGCGGACTTCAATTTATGGATATCTTTTTTATACAACTTATGCACGCTTGTTCGACAAAGAGCGAACTCAGTTTTCAGTAGATCTTAATTGTCGACTTTTAGCGCGTAATCCTTTAATCCTTTAAAAGGTCGAACGAGCGAGGAACAGCGCGCCGCGAGTATCGTGTCGAGAGGATTTACCCTCCGTAAGCTTCTTCCTACCTGGGACAAAAATTGAAGCTGTCAAAGCTTGCACTGTGTTATTAGTTTCCACTTTCCTTTTTTTTTCCCCTAGGGTACAAAAACTCGTCGGTGTCGGGGGCTAAGCCTTAAGGGCGATACGTAAAGTGCAGTGATTGGATATTTTTGCTGTCGTTTGAAGCTAGACCTGTCGCAGACAGGCAAGCTGGTTCCCCAGATCTTTTTTGTTTGTTTGTCGTTGCTATGTTTAGGCAGCTAGTTTAAGGCGAGCGCGTTAAGTGCCCCATTCTACGAAAAGCCGACGTTGCTGTTTTGTTGTCCGATATATCCATAGAAAATGTTCACCACCACAAAGAGAGAGAAAAAAAGATATTTTTAGTTCGTACGGGATTTCAACACGGGTATGTAATGTAGGAACCGAGTTCGTGAGCGCCGCCGTATTTCTGAACGTTTCCAGCGCTGGGACGAAAGTTAGTTTATTGCGTGCCGCTTGACACTCGAACTTAACGGCACGTGAGAAGAATAGGGAAACCCCAGCCGCGCAGAACTTTGGTTTCGAGGAAGCTGTGGCGCGTGTTACCGGTCGCTGGCTGCTTTAATTCTCGTGAAAACAAACGATACGGATGTCAGTAGAGGAACGCGAACACTAGTCCGCGCCAAAAATTTCGCTGTGGGCGTGAACGCGGTTAAAGAAGCCATGAGGACAAAACACAAGTTCGGTTCATTCGAAAGATTGCCTCGATAGAATCACACTGACACCACTGTTAACGTCCACTTCGCTCAAATAAGCTACATAACCAGGAAAAAATGGAATGGCCATGCGACCCACTAGCTCATTTCACGCAACAAAACCTATGATGTCATATGAGCCCAGCTGTGCGATTGTCTGAGGACGGAAAAAGCAAACGCAAATTAGGCACGGCTTATAGGCTTTCCGAATGAACTATTGGCGCTTAAGTGTAATGCATATTCATTTTACAGCGGTAATAATGGTGCGGTAAACAATGACAGTTACGAAAACGCACGTAAGCATAGGAGTACCGATGCGACCGCTGTTGGTACTGCGCGCACTATGCTTGTTTTAGCTGCACAGAACTCCGCCGCTTTGAAGTTGTTTTACAGGACACTGGCCGATTGGCGTAAGCGGCGTTGTCTTACGTGACCGTGCTTGTCGAGCATACCCCAGGTTTCACGAGACGATCAATTTTTACAGTAACAAAAACAAGCCAGGTGCAAATACGCTCAAAAACAAAGCAACGGCGGACAACGGTTCGTGGATGACTATAGCAGCGCCATCTGGGAGAGCTGACGGACAGCAAGGCCGCAAACCCGAATGACGCAGTGGAAGTTCGCTTGAATACACGCGCTTCTGAAGTCATTGCTGACATTACGAAAAACCCACGATTTGGCGGGAGAATCAAAATTTTAATCTAATTTGAACAATTTCTCAGTGAATACGGCATCATTTGCTGCCGGACAAGCGCTGGGGGCGTTATAAAACGCGAAATATTTCGAATAATACAAACTTGTATTCTGTCTTCATGGCTCCTTTAAACCAAGTTTGTCGAACGGTGGCTCGGTTTTCGCGCCGACAGCGCGGAGTGAACATGCACACGAGTGCACCGCAAGACTAAACGCGGGCGCTGAACTCGTGTGCAGCCGGCGCCTCCTTTGATCATTTGCGACGCACGAGCCCTTTCTCTCTCTCTCTCTCTCTCTCTCTCTCTCTCTCTCTCTCTCTCTCTCTCTCTCTCTCTCTCTCTCTCTCTCTCTCTCTCTCTCTCTCTCTCTCTCTTTCTCTCCCCCCCCCCCCCCCCCCCTTCCTGAAACTAACCAGTGATCAGATGCTATCACTGCGCAACCGCACGAAACGCCGGCTTGACCTGGCTTCAAGGCTAGCTTGATGTTACGAGACATAACGGAACGAGGTGCTTTCTGGGTTTTGAAAGCGAAAGCGATGGCGTCCTGTCAGTAAACTAGACCGGTTGGCAGACAGCAAAGCTCTGATAAGATCTCTGGACCACGGCGCTTGTGTGAAACCGGGCTTCCCGGATTTTGACGGAACGGTTACTTGAAAATCGCCAAAAAGGAACGGTTCTAGATAAGGCAATACACGCATCGATAATGAAGAAGGAGTGCAAAAGTATTACATTATCTAATAGAGCACGTATCGGTATACATTTAGATCGTTCGTCGATATGTTGAATTAGTGCGCGAAAAATCGTCGCATTGGTTCGTTCTTTGTGTGTGATGTAGGTCTTTGAAGGTTTGGCGATTGATTGGACGCACTTTCGGCGAAGGTTGGACGGACGCACATTTTAGCCAAGGTTTTGCCGCACTTTTGACGCAGTTTGATAGCGGAAAGATTTCGCTCCTCTCTCAACTTTCTTTAGGGAGGGATTGAAAATTTTTACCTGGAGTTTAATAAAGCTTTCGCTCTAAAAGGCGAAGAAACGAAAGCGAAGAAAGCGATTCAACCACAGTGGCGGAGCAAAGAAGTCCGCAATAAGTATCACTATTCTTTCGCCTTCCTAGAACGCAAGCAGGCTTAACTGTTCAAGAAGTATTTTTTTTTTCTTCTTCTGGTTTTTTATGTGTGCGCGTGAGCAGAAATGGTCATAAAAGCATATACCGTTCTTCTGTTGCGTTGTGCCTTGCGTTGAACGCCCTTGGGGACAAAAGCAAGGACCAAATTCATACTTTGAACAGGTCCCGCTCTTCATGGCCGTGCTGCCCCGACTGGAGGCCCTCTAAGCTCACAAGACAAACGAGTGTAAACACGACGAGGCCGAGTCGCAAGGTTCTGCCCCCGGGGCGGGATCTAAGAAGGCGCTCTGGTGTTGTATCGTCCGCGTTGCGTTTCTGCTGGCCGATGCGCTTTGGAAGAGCGAGGCAGATGTCTAACGAGCTCGAAGAAAAAAAAAAAAAAAGGACTCGCTTGTGTCTCGCTTGCTTGATTGCCCCCGTTTTTTTCTTATATCACCGGTGATTCTTCCTCTCTTCCTGGCATCGGCCTTGCTACGCAAATAGCTCGCTTTCTGACCCCTGCCTACCTTTTCTTTTCAGGTATTTTATCTTTCACTGTGTCCTTGTTGAATCCCTTAGCGCAAGCAAAGCGTTTCCGTTTTTGGGGTATGCGTTTATGTGCGGTAAGTGTACGTCTCTACGCCGGGATACGAATGACGACGTCGCAGCTGCTATTCCGAAGAGGAGCTGTTTCGTAGACAATGTGCTTTCAGAGGCCGAAAGCAATAACGAGGATTCTGTCTGTCTGTCTGTCTGTCTGTCTGTCTGTCTGTCTGTCTGTCTGTCTGTCTGTCTGTCTATCTGTCTGTCTGTCTGTCTGTCTGTCTGTGTGCGTTGTTGCGACCGTTGTCATCCCACCGCTGACAACAGTGGCTGCGTACGTGAAGGCCGACCCGAGCCGACCTCCGTCGCCTCCGACATACGTGTGGTAGCGTGGTTTGAAGCGAGCGGCCAGCCAATGTTGCAGCCGTGAAGAAGTCCAGAAGCCGTACGCAAAACGTAACTTGTTTACTTCATAGCGAGAGATGAGCCGAAGCCAAAGAACCATGCCCCGACGGGCGAGGCTACAGTACAGGACTCAAGCAGAGTGACAGCATTGATTCACTGCTCAAACAGGAATGAACTACAGCGCTTGGAGGAGTCTTATTAATACCCACAGCGCTAACGGTCGAAACAAGCGTTCCCTCTTGATTCCCTCTTGATACACAACACTCTTTCCAGAGCTCGTGAGCAGTCGGTAGCAGCGGCGCACGCTGAGTACGAGAGAGGGGAGAGAGGAGGTCTCTGCAGCGGACGCGGGGCTTCTGCATCCTTGGGGCAGGTCTCTACGTGTTGCGTCGGCATGCCATCGAAGGTTGATCGCGCCGATAGATAGGCGCCAGAGATCCACGATTGTCGGAGCTTGCTTCAAGCGTGAGTCACCGACAAAGGGGGCCTGCTTGAAAGGCGCACGTAGTGGAGGCTTCGCCGCACAGCCGAGGAGTATTGAAACAAAGCCCAGCGGCGGGCTCTCGTAACAGCGTGCGCGCGCGCGCGCGCGCGCGTGTGTGTGTGTGTGTGTGTGTGTGTGTGTGTGTGTGTGTGTGTGTGTGTGTGTGTGTGTGTGTGTGTGTGTGTGTGTGTGTGTGTGTGTGTGTGTGTGTGTGTGTGTGTTGATTGATTGATTGATTGATTGTAGGGTTTAACGCGCCGACGCAACGCAGGCGATGAGGCGCGCCGTAGTGGAGGGCTCCGGATTAATTTTGACAACCTGGGGATCTTTAACGTGCGCCGAAATCCCGTACACACGGGCGTTTTTGCTTTTCGCCTCCATCAGAAAAGCGGCCGGCGCGGCCGGGAATCGAACCCGCGACCTCGTGCTCAGCAGCGCAACGCCATAGCCACTGAGCCACCGCGGCGGGTTGTGTGTGTGTGTGTGTGTGTGTGTGTGTGTGTGTGTGTGTGTGTGTGTGTGTGTGTGTGTGTGTGTGTGTGTGTGTGTGAGAGGGAGAGAGAGATATTCAAGTTAACCCTTGCTGAAGAACCGGACAATTGGTGTTAGAGCGGTAGACACTTGTTTACGCGCCTCGTTCGCTTACTTTGACGCGCGTAAGCAGGAAACGAAGAACAAAAAAAAACTCCCCCCACCTCCCCGAAGGGGATCGTGTGGAAATGCGAATGCATTGGGTGCACCGATGAGTGCGCTGCGGCAAGCAGTAACGGAGAGAGGCGTGCGCTCCACTGCATTTATATACATTTTCCGAGCGCAGCGAGCGGAGAGAGGGTACGCGGAGAGGAGAGAGAGACCCGCGCAACACGCCCGCCCCGCGCGCGAGCTCTCTCTCCCGCCGAGCTCCGCGATGCGAGCGCCCTCACACGCCCGAGCGCGCTCCTCCTCTCCCCTTGCCCTCCGCTACTCCCGCCCGAGCTACCACCTGCTCCGGTTGCTAGGCGCGCCACAGCTGTTGCTAGGGGCGAGGAGGAGCGCGGAGAGATAACACCTGCGGGCGCACGCCGACGGAGTACGACAACCCCCCCACCCCCCCCACCCCTCCCCCCGCCGCGCCGAGACGACGACGACGACGACGAAGGCAGAACTACGAGGCGCGCACTCACGTGCGCTCGCACTGGAGGAATGCAAGCGCACGCCGAGGGAGCACGACCACCCCCCACTAAGAAATGCATTCGCATTTAAAAACAGCTAAACACCCAAATTTCGTCGCAGTGTCTGACCGGGTGCCGGTGTACTCACTTACAAAAAGGCGGCAGAAGTGGCAGAGTTGGTTGAGGCTAGGCTTAAATCTCCTGCCGTGTACCCAGATGCGTTACCGGTACCGCTTCTTCGTTGTACTATATACCCCTCTGTGATGGTATGGTGGGTAGTCGTCGAGACTCGCGTTGCAGAAGTGAGATCGGCGCTTGAGTGGGGCGCTTGGGACGGGCGTATAAGACGGAGACGAACATTTGCCTTGATGAGGCGAGTTAACGAGAAAAACGTAGTTCCAAACACAAAGTGCTGCGGGGTGTAGAAAAAATAACAGCTCACTATTCAGTCTGGAAACCTGCCCGCGCTAGATAAAACGTGTCATGTGGTAGGGCGCACTCGATGGAGATGTGGTGGAGAGTCCCGATTCTCGGCGGTTGTTGGTAGATCGGCACGGGAAGCACCACCTCACACAGTCGATGCCGGCGATTACGGCCTCGGGAGACCACAGCTACCGCATCTTCCTCTGTGTGTGTGTGTGTGTGTGTGTGTGTGTGTGTGTGTGTGTGTGTGTGTGTGTGTGTGTGTGTGTGTGTGTGTGTGTGTGTGTGTGTGTGTGTGTGTGTGTGTGTGTGTGCGTGCGTGCGTGCGTGCGTGCGTGCGTGCGTGCGTGCGTGTGTGTGTGTGTGTGTGTGTGTGTGTGTGTGTGTGTGTGTGTGTGTGAGAGAGAGAGAGAGAGAGAATGAGAGAGAGAGAGAATGAGAGAAAGAAAGCGATAAGAAGTGCTTATTAAGGCTGGCCGGCAGGCATTGGGATACAGCCGTTTGATGAGCTTGGTCTCCTCGAGGAAGGCCAGGACAAGTCGGAAGGCTTCCCGCCGGATGGAGTTGGGGCCCGTCGGGAAAAGCAGGTCCATCAGGGTGTGGCTGGGCAGCTCGAGACACTGGGGTGTGGTCCGAAGCTCTGCTCTCGGGGCATCGTGCTGGCGGCAGGAGCAGCGCAGGTGCTCCAGGCAGCTTTCTTAACACTGGTTCCTCAAAATCTCCTCTCCTTCGTCACCTGATGATGATGATAGTATTTTAGTGAATGACACCTGTCATGTGCTCGTCGTCGTCTTATTCTCCGGTCACTTTTAGGCTTCGGGCTATTCTTCCGGTTTTCTTGTGGCGACATCTGGCTACCACATACCCACAGAGGGCGATTGTCCGCGGTCTGCTATCTGATCGTCTTAAGAAAGTTTGTCGTCGTCGACGCCTTGTCTTACACACCGCCGCTCTCCTCTACCTTATCGCACCCTCTATATTGTGAACTTAATCGTAGCGTGCGCGACCGTATTTTCGGTTTCACGACCCTCGTTTCGCCAACGAGGCGAGCAAACGCTGTCACCTCACAGGTCCCGCCAGTACGTAGCCACGTCAACGAAGCGGTGGTCGGGGAATAGCGATCACGCGAAGTTTAGGCGCTCAGCTTTTACTGTTCTAGCGTCACCGTTAACCCACCAGCCAGTTCAGAGTTGGGCATTTACACAATCAAGCAGCGTCTTCTGGCGACGCAAAACGTTGACAACGGTGCGACGTCGAGGAGTCACTAAGATCATCTACTGAGAATAAGCACGCTTTTCACGCCCCAATGACACTGATCACACGGTACCTAACCAAACGTTCTCTCCGCAGAAAAAAAAAACGAATATCACAGAACGGTAGACCGGCTAGAGCGCAACTTGCAACTAACTTTACTAGGAAAATATGACGCTTATAGAAGACCGCAGTTTTGTGTATGCGTAAGGCGAACGTTTAGTCTAAATTACCACCTCGCCCAAAATCACCGCCTCCACCTACACGGCCCCTAGTTTCCCCGCCGTCTCGGATCCGTCGTCCACATTTTCTTCCTGCCATCACGTTTTCCACAAGCGATGCGACGCAACCGCGTCGGCGCCGTTTTGCTCCGTCGTCGATCATCGTCGACGAGAACGGCACACCGCCGTCTGGTTCCATCACCGTCGTGAGCAGGAATCTCTGATGCCCCGCTATCGCTGTTTCTTTTCTCCCATTCTCGCCACGTCCGTAGCCCTCCTCCCGGAAACACCTCCTAGATCAGGGGAATGCTTCAGTATTGAGCCATTATCTTGAATTCAAAACGGCGATATAAGAGCCGTACCTACAACACCCATTGGTAATGATTAGATCGTGCGCGTGGGTCTAGCCTAATGCCGTGAAGGAAAACTGGAAGTGACAGTGTGGTTTGCCGCATTCTAGTTGAGGGCGTTTGGTTGCCGAGCATGGGAACGAGGTCCCGCCTGTGATCGGGATGCGGAGGAGGCGGAAGAGAACGGATGAGGCAGAGGAGCCATTTGTAAACTGCAAATGCGAGAACCGTGTTTCCGACTGGGCATCAGACTAAGACCGGTGTGCGGGATGGCTGGCGCGTGCGCGGGACAACCCCTCTATGGTACGGGCCGGCCGGCCTGCCCATATCGAGAGGTTGTCCCGTGCAAAATGTCTTCCAAACGAGTTCGACGACTTTCGCTCGCTTTGCTCGACCCCAAGGGGGTTTGAAATAGGACGGACGCAAACGAACGACCGTCGTCGAGACGGTGCCGTGTGGAGGTTAGCACCGCTCGCTGTTGCTGTTATAGCCGTTAACTTTACCGGCAGGTACGTGTACGGGAATTGAATGCGATTCATTTATCTAACTTACGATGGAGCAGGATAAATCTTTTCTGTGGCAGGTGTATTTACTAGCAATTTTACGGGTCGTCGTCGTTGTCGTAATCATAATCATCATCGTCGTCGTCATCGTCGTCGTCCAGTTTAATCCCCATTAATGCCCAGTTTAATGTCAAGGCCTCTCCAATTGACATGAAACTGCTCCTATCCTGCGCTGTACGAATCCGTATTTTTTTTTTCAACAAAAAGGGCGTATGTCATGCCCCAATTGAGTTCTAGTCCGTCTCTCAGCAGCCACCCCCTTAGCGTAATGGTCTGCCGGCAGTCAGTTCCCCACATTACTCGTCCGGCTCAACTCCACTTTTTTTTTTTTTTTTTTTAAACGAAGTTTTCAGCGCCTCACTTATGCCGTCGATGTCAGAGCAAATGCGCTGCAGGAAAGCCAACTTTTCATGTCGGGTTTCACAAAACGATGATGATTATAATTAGCGAAAGCACGTCATGTGCCTCAAGAAAAACGAACGCTTTCCCTGGCCGGAACTGAACCTGGGTCCCTCGCGTCATGAAGCCGATGTCTATCGTATTGGTCGTGGGTTCGATTCCCGGCCGCCGCGGCGGCCGCTTTTCTGATGGAGGCGAAAAGCAAAAACGCCCGTGTGTACAAGATTTCGGCGCACGTTAAAGATCCCCAGGTGGTCAAAACAAATCCGGAGCCCTCCACTAGGGCGCGCCTCATCGCCTGCGTTGCGTCGGCGCGTTAAACCCCCACAATCAATCATGTCTATCGGATTGCGCCATTTCTTTTTCCTTTATTGCGCGGGAGAATACGCTCAATTTCTACACGGTCGAAGCAGTTCGGGTTTAGGACTTTTTTTTTTTTTACTCAGCTTGCGTGGGTGCAAGCTTCGCGTTTTAATCATCTTTCTCGTACGGAAGGGGTTGATTATTTTTATTTGAGTTAGAATATTGGTCACCGTAACTGGCTGGCAAAAAGGAGCCATGAAGAGAAAATACAACTTCGTTTAATTTGAAAGAACTAGGATTCAATATCTCACTTAGCGCCATTACAGCCACAAAAGATGTGTTTTTTTTTACGTAAAGAAAGCAAGAAGTATTTAAAAACTTTCAAATTTTGCGCCACAGTGACGTGTTATGAGCAAGAATGACGTCATACGGGCCAACAATAAAACATAATTTTCAGTGCGTTAACTGCACGTTAGCATTCAAGTGATGCGGTCAAATGGAACTAGAGGCCCCATTACAGACGTCCAGCCATGTGTCGTCGCGACAGGTCAGTTAGGCGGCCGCCAATCGCACAAACAAGGTTCTGTGACGTCATAGAAAAGTTGCGGGAAATTGGCTAAGGGTTCGCGACTGCTTCACGCGTTTTCTTTCATATCTCCGTTATTTGTTCGAAGATTGCGATGATATTGATATCATTGTTATCGGGACTAAGCAGCCTTTATAATAAACCCAACTTGTATTTTGTCTTCATGGCTCCTTTAAGCGACTTTCCTCTTATTCTTTTTTCCATGTTGAGCCGACCTGCGTTTTCTTTCGGCCGGGTTTATGGATATTAAGTGCGAAACATTTATATAACATACGATGCAGCGAAAAAGGATGTTTACAGGAGCTCTGTTTACAGTCAGGTATTACATGCGAAGTATTTATTTTCCTTACGGTAGCGCGAAAAGGTTTTTTTTTTTAAGAATTCATGAAACGGGGCGTGCATCTCGTGTTATTATGAAAGCTTGATAGTGTCACTATTAATATCAAAGGTTGTCACCTGTGAGATCGCTTCCGAACGCGCCTGAAGAATCCCGGTCGCTTTTCTCGTTCCCAAGGTGAAGAAGAGGATGGATGAATAAGAATTATCCTCGCGACGCTGCGCTGCGCAGATTCGTGTCGCTTGAAATTGCTGTTGCGACAGTTAACCTTGCAGGCAGGTTTTAATAAATGCGAACCATTTGTTTAACTTATGATGTGGCAATACATGTACTTACAGCAGTTCTCCATGTTCTGGTGTGCGATAAATAAATGCAAAGCATCTATATAACTTACGCTTTTGCGAGAAAAAAAAAAGAAACATTGACAGCAGTCATATTTATGGACAGGTTAACGAAGATGAGTGCGAACTACTTATGAAACATTGGATGGGGCAAAAACGTTTTTTTTTTTTTTTTGATTTCGCGATACCTGGTATTCATCCTCTTTTCTTTTAAAAGCTTGACTAAAGATTTGGAGCGGAATCACGAGCCGTGTTCGTAGCTGCGTAGAAGCCATGTTCTGGCGTGTATATCGAAGTTGTGGCAGCTGTCGTCTTCTGGAGGAGAAAACCCTTTGAACTACATGAGGCGAGTTAGCAGTCTTGTAACTAAAGAGAATACGATTGCAAAATTGCTGCGGGCGAGGCTTCGAATTGGGGTGGCGTTATCCCCAGCGGTTATTCACGCTTGGCCTGCCCGATTTCGCGCCCCGTTTGCGGACACCTGCCCCTTCTGTGTGACTCCTCCGCCAGACGCTGACGTTAAACACCTGTTGTGGACTTGCTCAGGTCTCAGAAACGCCCGAATTCAACACCTTCGAGGCATAGGGCTCTATCCTGGGAGACTCCCAGATCTTAAGCGTTGGATATGGGGACCCCAGTACCGGTCTCTTCGTGGATTTTTTGCGTGAAACTGGTGCACTGTTGTACCTTTAAAACTTGCTGTTATGCCGTAGGGCAATAGAACCCCCCCCCCCCCCCCCCCCCTTCCTGCCGGCGTGTTCTGTTCTGTTCTGTAGCCGTCATGCTAGCATTGCTGGCACTTACTTTTACGGATCTGGGCCGCAGAGGTTAGAATTTCTAATGGAGGAAAAACACAGTAAAACGCCTTTGTTGTGGGTGTATATGATCGAAATTCCTGCGCGCGTTAAAAATACCGAGATACTCGATGGGCAACCCCGATTTACCAGTCCTGGGCAGTCCTCCGGCACTATGAAGACTGCCTTCGTACTAGAAGTACCGTAGGAATAAATGAGAAAATCGAGTGCCTGATCGTGTTCCGGGCAGTCCGTGTACTGTCCTGGGCAGGTAATCGAAGAGTCCCATTAACGCCAAGTCCTTATATGTCCCAATACGACAAAAGGCGAGACCGTGTTCGGAGTGCCCGACAGATAGCCACGGAAATACACCATCAGCTATGCGGAGCGAGCGCTGAACGGTCGAGAAAGGCCGTTAGTGCAGCGAAAAAAAAAAGAACGTGAACGCATGATCGACTGCGCCCTGCGCAGTTCGGGTTCGCACCGCCGCCGGCGGCGTGGCCGCGACGGCGGCTCCTCCAGCAGAGCTTCGCGAGTGTCCCGCTGCCTCACTCCGCGGCGCAGCAGTCACCAACTATCCTGTGCACTGCAGCCACTTCTACACCTTAATCGGCACCGAGGAACATGATGGCGCCTGCAATACTCGCAAATGGAACTTTAATTCGCGTAGAAGAAACGTTACTCGAAAGCATTTCCGCCTCCGGGTTGTAATGGTTTCGCATCCCTACACTTCTTTAACGTTTTTTTTTATTGAGCTTATATTTGTTAGTTTTCTGGGAGGGCGGCAATTGGACAAAATAAATGTACGCTAAGTCGCGGGCTGCGCGGAATTCGAAGGGTAACTGTAGGATAATAGGATAGTCGGCGCATAATAATTTACTTAGTTGGGTTCATTGGTTTCATATTACCCCTAAAGGACCTCAGTGGAGGTCCTCAGTGGAGGTCCCTGGGAGCATACAGAGGCTGTGAACGTTCACACACGTTTAACACCAGGACTAGAAAAAGAAAAGTAATGATGTAATTAAAAGGTGGGAAAACTTCGATACCATAGGGAATACAAAGTGTTTTTTTTAGAAAAGCAAATTACGCAAACAAACGAATTGCGCGTGCGCAGTCAAGCACTTACAAAAAGGAAGGAAATACCACTGCTGTCGGAAAAGCGCGCGAAAAAACACCTACAGTAAAAAAAGGGGGAAAAAGAGCACAGGTGCACAGCGATACATTTGAGCAAACGATGCAAGTCAACGCATCACAACGGACGAAGGAGTTCTTGAAATGTAGTGATACTATATATCGCTTTGAGTCGCTATATGTGGGGTAAATAAATCGTTCCAGTCAGTTACGGTGTGGGGCCGGAATGTGTGTTCATGCAGGGACGAGCGGCATAATCTATCCTAGGCGGACAGGAGAAACATTGTTTTAATGTATCCTTGTGCGTTGTATCTCCTGGTGGTCTCCTTTCATATATCATTTAATGAAAAAAAAAAAACAAAATCAGAGCCTTTTAAGCGAAAAATGGTTAAAACACGAAGCTTTCTCCCATGCAGACCGAGTGAAAGTCGAAGTCCGAAATCGAAATTGCTTGGACCGTGTCGAAACGGCACAATCGGATAGACACCGGCTTGAGTGCCTTTCTGGAAACCCGCCATCATTATATGCGCTCCCATTGTGTAAAGTTGGCTTTCCTGCAGTGTTTTTTCGCGTACGGTCGCCATCTGTGAGACAAAGAAAGCTGCTCTTTAAAAAAAAGAATCCCTGAATGTCCTCCTCGACGTCGTGTTTTATCGTCATTTCTAGTAAGCTATTACCCGCGTGTGCTGATTGAAAGGATTATGAGCTACGAACAATCCTCACTCACAAGCACAGGCGCACGCGGCGTGTGCCACACGCTGCCGCGGCTTCTTTTGTCGTAGCGTGACGTTCCCCGCACTTCCAAGCATCCGTGACAAGATGCATCAAAATTTCGCATTGAGCTTTCCCGCGAGGGCGCATCTCTCGTCCACCACATTTTCTGCCGCACCGTCGCCCGTCCGTCGCGGCCTCGTCGATCTATTTTATGCCAGCCGAGCTCCGCCGAGTTCAAACCTTTTTCTCCTCCGCTCTTCTTCATTCGGGGCCAACTTTAAGGATGACGGAACCGTATGCGATAGCCATCTCAGGTCATACGTCGGAGTCGGCGTTGCGTCTCTTCGCAAAGCACGCTGATCTCCTCTTCTTCGTCAGCTATTTCTCCTGTCTTTCCTTTCTTCTCTTTTTTTCTTATTCTTTGGGCAGGGTCTCGGCGCAAGTCGCTCTGCGCCCCAGCCTCCGCTCGGCGCATTACGACGCCGAGACGACGCCGCACCGAGAACGGGGATAAGAGTAGGACTGCCAATGTATGCAAAACACAGTCCTCCCCTGGGGGGATCGCCGGCTCCTGCATTCCCCGACGCGTTTCTCCAACTTCCCTAACCCGTCGCTGCTCCTGGGAATGCGTGCATCGAGGCGCTGGGAAGAAATCTGAGTTGCGCTTCAAACTCCCTTCTTTTTGCTTTCGCCGCGATCCCCGTATAAACAGGAGTGACCCTGGCACTGAGATCCCCGGAGAAACGGCACCTAGTGCATGAAGCCTGCGAACTCCTCTGCTTGCTTTCCTTCCCGACTTAACTTGGAAGGGATGCTGCGCATCGGCGGTCCGTCAACCCCGTTGTGCGTTTCATTGTTAAGGCCCGCAGTTACGCGCAGAGTTTGTGAAATCTCCTTGTTCAGCGAAGAAGCTTGTGGTTATGAAGGAGCAAGCAACGCTTCGGTGGCTGAATCTGCTGCGCTTCGCCAGGGGTAAGTTGGGAATATATGCGGCCACACCCTATTTTTCTTCGCCTTCCTGCCCCACCTCCCTCCACCCCGCCCCACTCAGCTCGGGAGTGGGGAAGGACGAACGAAATGTTTTAGGATACACCGCAAAACGCGGCTACACGTCCTCTCCGGGCAGAGCGGAATAAGCGAAGAGAAATTACAGTGGTGTAAACTCCCGACAAAAAACTTCGTAAAGAATGTGCGTGCGTGCGTGCGTGCATGCGTGCGTGGGTGCGTTCTGGTGGGAGAGAGATGGGCGAGGGCGGAAATGCTTTTTGGATGCGCTTGCCAGAGTTTTTCGCAAGATCGATAAAGTGAAACGTCTTTATCAAGATGATTGTAGCCGTGAGTAAGGGAGGTTTTGCTCTAGGGGTTCAGCACAGCGATGATGATCAAGGCTTCGCCTTCAGGCTTGCTCACCGACCCTCCGAGACCCGGAAAGATGTTTTCAAACAAGATTTTTACAGTGCGAGTTATGTGTTGGGGGAGGGTGAAGAGGGGGGGGGGGGGGGGTGGCGGGGGGGGGCTAAATACTAGAGCAGTTCTAGAGGAAACATCAGAGGGAAGACCCGCGTTCTGGTGTGGCGTATGGAGAAGTCGAAATAATCCTGCTGAACTACAAGCATTCGATTTAGAAAGTAGGGGATTTCTTTCATTTTTGTTTTGTTTTGCTTGTCGTAACAAGTTTGTTTCCATCGGGCAGGAGTTCCGCGGTATGAAAACGAGTTTACGGTTTGGTCATAGCGGGACTTTTATATTCCCGCGCTTGTGTGCGGAAGCTGTATTCCAAGCCTTCTTAAGGCGAACCTTTCTATGCCTCACGGATGGTGATGTAGTTACGCCAAGACGCACTGCAGGAAAGCCGCCTTTACACCAACCAAGCAACTCAAGAAAAAAAAAAACGCTGCCCGTGGTCGGAATGTAACCTGGGTCGATGGCGTTATGAAACCGGCGTCTATCCGGTTGAGCTATCACCGCATTCCGGGCGCACATGCATTTCCTACAGCTTCGTAGTGCGCGGGTTGGCTTCGGACTTGGCCGCGGGTTTTAGCGCGTGCTAACGCTATCCGGTTTGGGAGAGATGGGAAAGCCTGCGTACGAAACGATCCGGAGCTGCCAGTCATGGAGAACTTTCAGCGGCAAGTTCGGAGATACATGTTAGATGCAACAGCTGGGTCTCCAACAAAGGAACAGCGGCCGCCAGCTCTGCCGTATCTCCAGCCTTGCATAACTAGTGCAAGCTGCGCCAATTTTGTAGCGTAAGCTACACTGGCCGAGGTTTAGCGGTTTCGCGTGTGCCGTGAAGGGCCGCTCTGCACAAGCGCGAGGGACATTGGCTTGGGTTGGCTTGGCTTGGGATTGGATTAAAGTGGATTTGTTGGATTGTGTTGCGTCAATGCCGTGGCACACGCACTGGCGCCGGCGCGTGCCCAGGTGTGCGCCTCAATAGCGCAGTAGCCAAGTCTGACGCTGCACCGGAGCCACTTGATAGCCGTTTCGTGTGGCTCGTGAAGAGCCGTGCTGAGCATGCGCGAGGAGCAGTGACTGGACTGGACTGTACTGGACTGGACTGGACTGGATTGCTGAACTCACGCTACGTATATCCTGACATAGCAGAGCTAAGCCACTACTAATTTTTTTTCTTCTCTCTTGATATTCCTTCGACGACAGCGTCCCCAGCTCAACGCAGGTGCGCTAAACAGATAGCTCCCCCAACCTGACTCCCTTTCTTCTGGCCCCTTCATTTGTACCCTTCAGGCAGACTGTCCGGGAAACGCATTGACGTGAAAAACTGGACTCAGTTTCTTCCCTACTTCGTCCCCACTTCTCTACATCCCGCCTTTGTCGCTTTCCGTTTCAACTGTGAGCCATGAAACCCCAGTTCAACATTTGAAAAGAAAAGAAAGAAAGAAAGAAAAGGACAGCAGCGGTGAATTTCTCACGACAACGGCATTCATTTCACCGGACCTATACGCGCTAACACTCCCGTCAATTTTGCGTGCCGCTGCTTTTTATACACGCCTCGTCTCTTTTCCTCCCTAAGGAAGAGAGAGAGAAAGAGAGAGAGAGAGAGATCGGAGGTCGGCAGCTTTGAGCATAATCTACAGAATCGCCGCCGCATTTCTAATACACCCCGTTCGTGCCTTCTTATTTAGGCAGTGTTCGTGAAAACGCGAGGGGGCCCCATCCGTATACATCACCCGATCTGATTCTGTCAGTGTCCTTATCGCCCCCCCCCCCCCCCCCCCCCCCCCACCCTTCCCCTTCCTACATTTTTCCCCCTGTCGGGGAGCCCGTGGCTGCTGCAGCGGACTTTTGGGGTCACTTCGCCTCGCGGCTGTCCGGGCAGTCCGGGGCAGAAATACACTGTCCGTGCCTTCCATTCGCATTCTTGGTGTTCCATTCGCATTCTTCCTTTCAGCGTTGTTCTTTTCCGCGAGCTTCCTGGATGGACATCTGCGCCCAGCGCGTTTCTCTTCGACCCCAGTGCCGTCGACATGGTATAGATGGACGCAGCTCCCCCAACCCCCCCTCTTCCGTCCTTCGCAGTGACCATCGCTTTCTCAGCCGAGTATAGACGTAGTTTTCTTTACCCCTTTCGGGGGAGGAAAGTCGCCCAAATGTTTCTCCGGGTCTTCGCTGGTGGAGGCGGAAAAGGGGGGGGGGGGCGGGTTCTGTCCCGGTTGTACGGCCTGTGCTCCGTGTTCGCTTTGCTTGCCTTCGCTTGCGCTGCTGTGTGTGCGTCTGTACTGGTTGCGCCCGGGATCTGAAACTTTCGTCTCGGCCATCCTGCTCGAACGTCGATGACACGTCGCCCTCGGTTCGCCTTAGTGGCGATGCTGCTTTCCTTCCTTTTATCTTTTTTTTTTTTGTCATTGTCTTTACGCCTCATATTTTACGTCGTACACGTCCGTTTGTGCGGCTACCCATTTTTGTTTTATTCCCTTTGGGGGAAATACTACTTTTCCGTACCACATCTCTTTCACCATATCTCTTTTTTCGTCCCGTTCCGCAGACTTTTAGCGGCTACTGCTGCTGGCATTCCTTTCCTTTTCATTCCTCTTGGGCATGGCCTACCTTCAGATTCGTTGCCTTTTTTTTTTATTTTTGCATTGGTATCTCCACTGGTGCGTCCCGGTTTCGAACCTGGCGGAAGGAATCTCTGTCGGTGGCAGCGGAGTGCTGTTCTTTTCTTTTTTGAGCGTATGGCGCTTGTGCGTTCCCCATAGCCGTCTATGGCGTTTCAGACAGCCGACTTTTTCTTTATTTCTCATGCGACTCGCTTTGATAATGAGCCGCCACGTTTGTTTTGCGTGAATTGAAGCTTTCCTATAGGTAGGTGAGGTACTGGATTTAGGTCGTCTCGCGTTTGCTCTCGCCAGAGTCGCTTAGCGAGGTACTAAATGAAACAAAAAAAGACTTCGCTACCATGAACTGGCCCAGTTATTGACTCTACTGAGAACGACCAGCATTAATTTGTTTATTTTCTCTTACCCTCCCTCCCCATTCCTTTCCCCCATCGTGACCAGTGGTCATCCTTTTCTATTAAAGGTTCTCTCTCTCTCTCTCTCTCTCTCTCTCTCTCTCTCTCTCTCTCTCTCTCTCTCTCTCTCTCTCTCTCTCTCTCTCTCTCTCTCTCTCTCTCTCTCTCTCTCTCTCTCTCTCTCTCTCTCTCTCTCCTTTCCAGATGTTGCTCAGGCAGGGAATGTAAGCGAGCGAGTCCGCCTGATACTACATTGCGAGTTGGCCTCTCCTCTGCAACCTCCATATTAACCGAGGCGTGCTTATACCAAGCGAATGACGGCGGAGCGGCAAGAAGTGTCAGTCTGTCAGTCGAACAGGGGAACTTCGTGAGCTTGGCGGCCTAGACGGCTGCACAGCGTGGCCAGGTTGTGCCGACCATTGCCGCCAAGATTGTGCGGTTCATGCGGGTAGCGTAGGACTGGCTAACTCTCATTGTCTGTAACGTGTCAGTTCCGCCACGTACGAAAATGTTATTGATAAAATGCGCTAGGGGCGCATTCATACTTTGACACGAGACTCCTCATACTGCGCCTGAAAAATCGTCTTCACAGCTGTGATGCAACAGCGCAGGGTACGAGACGAGGAGTAGAAAGACACGGGAAGAGCGCTGTCTTTCTACTTTTCGTATCGTCCCCTGCGCCGTTGAATCATGATTCAAAACCAACTGGCCCAAATTTCCCTTTCACAGCTATGCATTTCTCTGTAGTAATGACGCCGACTCTAAAGGGGCTTGGTGTATGGGGTCACACTAAGGTATTTTATAAACGGGCCCAGGGCCTTCTAACATCGGTATCAGTCTGTTTACAAAGCTCGTGAAAATCTGTTTTCCCAGCAGTGCATGTGTGTGTAGTTGTGAAGCCCACTTCAAGAAAGCTCGGTGTAACACAGAGGCTTGAACATTTAATTGACAATTTCCGCTGGGGTGCCTCTGTTTTAACAACAAAGCTGTTGTTGGTCGAGGCTTTCATGGGACGAGGCGTGCTAACGCGGTCGCGGCGATGTGCAGACGGCATAGCCTAGCGAGGAGGAGACCAAAGGCCAAGTATCATAGAGAAAGTTAGAAGAAGGCTTGAACGAGACGCTTATATAGGCAAAACTTTTTTAAACTACTAAATATGGTGGCGATGTTCACGCTTGTTGACATTATTGAGTAAAAAAAATACAGTGAGCTCATTTGAGTCATGATATCAATGCACAAGCGATATTTGCATTGTTCTTTTAATGAAAAATGCTTGGCTGCTTGATTTTTGCGATAGCAGATAAAAAATATACCATGAAAAAACAAAAAAAAGTCCTCTCGGTGCCCCCTCGTACAGTGCTGCAAGTTCAAAAGTGACAGAAGGCTCAAGTGGATGGCGCGAGCAGGGGAACAGGACAAAAATAAATTGCAGCGAGCGTGAATCGATCTGCTGGCTTTGAGAAGTTTATAACGCTTATTAGGGAACACCAGGAAACTTCGCTGTTAACATAAGCGTTCTCGACGTAGAGTTAGTGAAGCCTTGCTTTTTTTTTTTCTTCCGTTGCGCTCGCAACCGCATGATGCCTCGCAGCTAATGGACACGTCAGACCGGCTCACACCCGCGTTCGCAGCCAATATGGGTCCCGAGCAGCTTCCATACGCTGGACATCGCCACTGCCGGCCATTTTGCTCGAAGAACCCTTTAATGCTTCCGTATTCAAATAGCCTCGATAGTCGTGTAACTTCAGAAGCATAACAAAACACCCTTGCATAAGCCGCGCACTGAATTCTGCACGGAATATTCTTCGCGGGTATGCGGGTCTGCTACGCAGTCGCGATGACAAATTTGTTTAGTACGTACGTCGAGTTAAGGGACGTAAAATTACCGAAAATTCTCGGCATACGCTGGGGGTCCGTGGCTACGACTTAGCCCGAACAAACATCCCGTCTGTACTGTTTCGTCGCTGGAGCTCGCTAGCTGCAGTTTGTGTCGCTAACTTATTTAGGTGGAATTTTTTGCCGCCGTTTGTACAGTTGCCTGCAGCGAAGGCAGCTGGATAATGAATCGGGCGCTGCGCAAAGAGCCACCAGCTGCCTATAACTTTCGGAGAAAAAATTGGCAGCCATTCCACTCTGTGAAGGTTGAGGACCAGGGAAGCTGCATTAAGAACACGTCGTCCACACGGTTAGGGAATGTTCATGTATTGATTATTCTCATCATGCGTTACTGTGGTGATGTATGGCTTTTTGCATACGTAATGATGTCTGGAAGGACCGGTTTTATCCTAGCAGGCAAGCGTGGGCTCTCCGTTTCCCACTGCAGACGGGAACATTTACAACGGATTGTTTAACGCGCCGACAGTTCACAGGCGATAATGGGCGCTGTAGTGGAGGACTCCTGATTAATTTCCACCGCCTGCAGGCGATCTTTAACGTGCGCCGAAATTTTGAACACGGAGGCGTTTTCGCTTGTCTTGGCACTGTAACGCGCCCGGACGTTTTAAACAACATTGAGTAAATATGTTTTCTTTTTGTTTACTCCTCGAATGATCAGCAACCGGAAGCAATTTTATGCTCCTTCTCCTTTATTAGCAGAGCTGTCGAGTAGATTGCCTTGTGTCTTCTTTCTTTTTTTTTTTCTGTTGCCTAATCGCTGCGACCTGGTTTGCCTTTACAACCCGGGGGCTTTCTTTATCTCTTCGCTTACCGTGTTTGAACGACTCTAACCCGCTCCTTCTTTCACTAAAAACAGTCTTGAAGTTTGCGGGCGCGTTACAATCTGGCTCAAAGCCGAAATGTTACCCGCTTTAGTTTCGATGCGTTACAATCGGGCTCAAAGCCAAAATGTTACCCGCTTTAGTTTCGATGCGCGCTGGATAAGCAAGTTTACGAAGCACGGGGGATTTTGCTGCCATAGTTGCGTGCGTCAATTAAAATGTCCTCTGCCGGGTATGTGGGGTCATGTCCTTTACATCAGCGGGTAGAGTCGGCTTTAAATTATTTTTTCCAATACTTACAATGGAACTTTTGCGCGCGTTACAATCGAGGTCGCGTTAAAATTGTGCAAATACGATGTTCGCCACACGTTGGCTGACCTTTACCGGGATGACGGTATTTTTTTTGTTATATCTTCATCATATGTATCTGGCGTAGCAGTTTCCTTGCGTCTGCACTTACTGCATCGACGCTGGAGCGGCGACAATTTTACACTTTTCCGGTCCCTCCTGTGGCGTCGAATCTTCTTCCCTGGTTGTTCGCTTATCCCTTCCGTCAACTTATTACCTTTTCCCCTGTATTTCCTGCCTCTGTTTGTTTTTCTACCGTTGTATATTCTCTTCGCTGCCGTTCGTGTTGAGATAGGCCGCGGCCAGCGCTGTCAAGTAAATAAATGGCTTCAGCGTTTAGCCGATTGCGGGGGTGCAAGCTTGGCGGAAGCGGCGATGACCTGCCGAAGAGCTGTGAAACGACACGTCGCTCGAACGCTTGAAGGATGGTGGCGCTGCTGTCCCCTTTACGCTGCCGGGAAAACGAAAGAAATGAGCGAAGTGACGAGCAAGAAATGTCGTCAGGAGAATTCGGCTTACGTGCGACCCGCTAAGGCGTGTGAAACCGCCGTTTTTACTACCGCCTTTTTTCAAATTCTTCTTCTTGCTGTTCACCGGCCGTTTTTCGGCAGTCACGTGGCATTGGCACAGACGCTGTCTTGCCACCGATATGTCCGTTCTGATATAGATTTCGGTTTGGTTTTGGTGGGGATGGTTTTGATGTATCTCTCTCAACCAAGTGGTTCGGCGCTGTCGTATGGGTGAGATGGGTACGCCTACTACTGGAGTAGACGCTGCAGCAGGAGTCCTTCGGACGCTACAGGCATATACAGTATTTTCGCGATTCTAAGCACCCCCCCCCCCACCCCCCGATTCTAGGCACCCTCCCCTACTATCGTGGGTAAAAATTCGAAAAAAAAAAAAGGTTTGCATGCGAACGTAGGCACCCCCTTTTCCAAGCAACCATCGCAAGGTGGATTTCAGACGCGTGGGAACGGGTCCGCGTTGACGTTGTGGCCAAGTCATTTATGAAGTTTTCGATTACAAACTATTTAACGGAAGCGAAGACGGCCTGCTATGGGATACTGAAAGCAGAGGCCCAAGCAGCAGACACACTGCTCGGGAGGGGTCACCGCGGCCACCGCATTGTCTAGAAGCCGTTATAGTTATCTATAACGGCTTCTATACTCGGTTACAACTCAAGAACGGCACCACCTCATGTAGTGTATCACTTCGCCAAAGCGCCGGACCCGTGACGACAGTGCGCGCGCGTTTTGAAAGGGGTTTGTTATGAATGCGTGGTATCACCTGCCTTGTCTCACGCAGCTTGTTTGTCGTCACTGGAGTCGTTTATAAGCGTATTAAGTCCAAACAATCACGGGAACGGCTCAGGCCATGTTCAAAATAGTCCCAGTAACGCCCTACTTGCGCCGCGCGGAGAAACATCCGGCTACGGTGATAAGCCACAGCGGCAACTTCCGGTGCCGTTCTTAAGTTGTCACCGAGTATAGACATGGCTACGAGTATGCCACTCCTTCCCGAGACGACTTGCAGATCCCGCCGCCACTGCCTCTAGTCGATGAAGAAGAGCTGGTGGAAGTCTGCGATGCTGAGGACGAATTTGCATCCACCACTCGCCGCGAAGAAGACGACGACCTCTTCGATGCATAGGACGACGATTACCAGAACCGCAACTGTGCACATAAACAATGAAACTGAAACCTAACTATGTGTCGGGCAGTGCTCACCCGCAACAGCTCCGCCATTCAAGTCTTTCGCGTGAGTACAAGCTTCCCGGAATTTTTTTGCGCGTAGTCCTCCGTTGAAGCTAAATGACGAATTTGTTGGCGTTTAGGCGACGTTTAATCCTCTCTGCTTGTGACGCACTCTTTTACGCCCCAAACTAAAGCTAAAAAGAATCAGGTAGAGATGCCAGCGTTAATGGTTACCCATAAAGAAATGAAACACGTTTGCGCAGCCGAACAAGTTTTATTGAGCATTTATTGTCCCCTTAAAAGGAAAAAGTAGAAGGCAAAAACTTTATTATTAAAACGCAGCGTTAAGCGTCGAGAATGTCCTGGGTCAGGCTTACAGATGCCAACTGGTTCGTCAGGTGGCCCGGTGCTAACCAAGCCGGTCATGCTGCAGGAAACAAAGTTTATGTAATAAGGCAGGCGCTCTCAGATAAGGATAAGTGAAAGACCCTCAACTGATGTGAAGAAACCCCACGAGACGCTTTTCCAAAGTTGCTTTGCCGCATGTATTGCACGTACAGTCGGGATCAATTTGAAGGAATGGCAACGAAATAAGCATCAGCGCCATGCGACGGGTTCTGTCATGCAATACATTAAGGGGGGAAGAAGGCAGTTCTGCCTTTATCTCCAAATTTCTGAAAACGGCTGCTGTGCAGCCTGAAAGGTCCGCTGATGGATGCTTCCGCAATCACTTTCAGACTGATCCTGACTGTACATATCTGTCGGCTTATCTGCGAGTGGTTGCTCTGGTAAGTTGACTCTTTTGCGCAGCTTCTGACAATTACGAGAAAGCCAGACATTCAAAACGCACGTATAAAATTAATAAGTGCGAATGCGGGTAAACTGGTTCAAACTGCTCACAAGCGTGTTAACTAGTCTAGAAGTTCCAGTGGCTTTAACCGCTACTTCAAAAGATAACCTAGCCGAACGGCGTGCAGTAACTCTTGGTGAACGAGGCAGCCGTTATTGTTCGGGTAGCGTTTACGGCATGGCAGTATATTACTACATTCAATTAGGGATAAGCCTTAAAGCTTTCAGTCTTGCCCTCGTTTTTGGGAAAACCAAGCGACCACGTGTGCATAATAGCAACCTAATTGGTGTGCAACCGCGTCGGATTCTGGTTATCGTTAGCTATAGCTGGGAGTCAGGTTGCCCGTGGTATAACGGCAATAATCTGAGTGAATTTTAATGAAGTTTTGGCATCCTTGGGGCAGTAGATTTCGCGGCACCGACCGTATGGAGGAAAAAAAATAATCTTGGACGGGTATACGATATGTGCAATGCTCCTTAGAGTTTTTAAAGTCAAAGGAGCCATGAAGAGAAAATACAACTTCGTTTAATTTGAAAGAACTAGAATTCAGATCTCACTCATCTCCATCACAGCCACAAAAGATTTTTTTTAATGAAAAGAAAGCAAGAAGTATTTAAAAACTTCCAAATTTTGCGCCACAGTGACGTGTTATGAGCAATAATGACGTCACACGGGCCAACAATAAAACATAATTTTCAGTGCGTTAACTGCACGTTAGCATTCAAGTGATGCCGTCAAACGGAACTAGAGGCCCCATTACAGACGTCCAGTCATGTGTCGTCGCGACAGGTCGGTTAGGCGGCCGCCAATCGCACAAACAAGGTTCCGTGACGTCATAGAAAAGTTGCGGGAAATTGGCTAGGGGGTCGCGACTGCTTCACACGTTTTCTTCAATGTCTCCGTTATTTGTTCGAAGATTGCGATGATATTGGTATCATTGTTATCGGGTCTAAGCAGTCTTTCTAATGAACCCAACTTGTATTTTGTCTTCATGGCTCCTTTAAGCTTTTGGGGTCTCACTGATGGCTGTGTCGTAACCAAGAGGCACTGCAGGAAAGCCAACTTTAAGCAACGGCAGGGCGCATGATGATGACGCAGGGGATGGCACGAAAACACCGCCTGTCGTGGCCGGAATCGAACCTGGCGTCCCCGCGTTACGAAAGCCGTCGTCTGCCCGATTGCACCGTTTCGACATGGTAGACGATTGGAAGTGGAAGGGGGGGGGGGGTGCTTTTCTTTCATGTGAGGGGCTCTTTTGCCGTGTGCGTTTGCCGTGTGAGTTTGAACTTTGCCTCGCAGGCAATTTGTGCTCTGCTTTCATGTGGGGGACTCGTTTGCCGTGTGAGTTTGAACTTTGACTCGCGGGCAGTTTGTGCTCTGCTTTCATGTGAGGGACTCGTTTGCCGTGTGAGTTTGAACTTTGACCTCGCAGGTAGTTTGCACTGTGACTCTGGCATTTCTCCGTTCGATTTTCGCGCACAATAAAAGCTTCGCGTTACAACCATCGTCGTCGTTAGACGGGGGGATTCTATTTTTCGGTACCTTCTAGTCCCTTCTTGACGATTGATTGTAATTGAATATCAGTCGATTTCTTCCCTTGTCCGCCACGTGTAAGCGGATGTTTCGAAAGCAATTATTGGGAGCTTAACGTTGTTTTTGTTTTTTTTCTGTTCCTAAAAACAGGTCAGCTATTTAGAGCTCTAGTTGAATTGAGCGTTCCGTCATAAAAAGGGGAAAAAAAAGGCAGGACATAAGTAGCTGGACCCTGTTTGTCAATACGTAAGTCAGAATGTTAAGTTTAAGACATTGAACATTAAGACATCGTACAATATATCCGAAATCTTGAGCAGACTCGGTGAACACGCCAGGTAGCGTATAAAAAAAAGATTACCTAGGCGTGCGTGTTCTCGCGAATGTCGAATCCGATTGATGTGTAATACGGAAACGAATGAATGTCAACGATCCCCAAAACACGAAAAAAAAAAAAAAGTGGCGGGAGAAAAGATTTGAACAGCAGAAAAGAATCCATTGGGAATGGTGGATGCTGATTTCTGTTCCTCCTAGACATTTTTTTTTTCCGCCCCTAAGATATGAATCAACTGCGGCAGCCATCTGCGCTGATGAAATATAAGGCCACGTCGAAATCGTTTTCGTCGATTCCCTTCCCGCTTCCTTTGTGGAAAGTTTTCTTCGGCTGCTGTACTTATCTCGTCGCTGGCTCAACGAGGTGAGATCGAAAGGAAGTTTGAATTTCAATCAAGCCGGTCGGTGTCATGCTACTGGGTTTCTTCTTTTTCTTTTTTTCGGCGTCGAGCAAAGAGCTTCGCGTATACCGCTAAAACGAATTGAAAAACCATCGCTACTGTGTTACAGAAAGCTAAAAGGCTTTCATTTCCGCATCTCCTGTTTTTCCACGTTTATTGTTGTCGTCGTCGTCGTCGCTGTTGTTGCTAATGTTGTTGTTGTTGTTTCTTTCTTGTTGTCGTTGCCGTTGTCGTCGTTGTTATTGTTGTCGTTGTTGTTGTTGTTCGCCTCTACGGGTTAGTTCACCAGCGCGTCTTAACGTGTCTATGTTGCATGTGGATGGAGTCTTCCGTTTCAAGTAAAAATCGGTATGTTTAATCGTCCTGTCACCTTGACAATGTGGTTATCATCTCGTCTGGAAGAAAGGGGGGGGGGGGGGGTAAAAGGTTAAAAACTGCTCAATCTACAAAAAGCCGAAGGAAACGAGAGATGTGGACAGTGACACAGATATTTCCAGATAATCTCAAACACCCCTTATTACCACTTTGGAGCGCATGTTTTTAAAATTATGTGCTGTGCATAATGAAGCAGGTTGTTGACTAGTACACCTATTTTTGTCGGTTATGAAGAGCCTCAGTGTCTTTCCAGTATAGTTAGTGAGTATGCATATTGTTTTTTTTTTTTTTTTTTGCTGTTTTCGAGCGTAGATATGTTGTTGAAAACGGGCACGCCCCTTCAACTTTCTCGCTACCTGAATGCACGCTATCGACGTGGTTACAATGTAAGAATGCTTAAATGCTTGGTTCCTCTGAAGTAAAAGTTTCGTTCAGGGCACAGCGCCGTTTTGTCGTCTCTTCTCGCTGCGCGTCGTCTGTTTCGCGCCAGTTTCCGAAAATGAATCGGCCACCGACTCGCCCAGTATGTTTTGGCTTCCGAACCACGATGTCCCAGTTACGCCTATCGTTTTGCCGCGCGGCTGTATAGGTGAATAGGGAATGCGCGACTAGGACGTACAGGAAATGGAAGCACGGGGAACGCGCGTGTTCTCAACAATACGGCGCCTGAAGAAAGAGGAAGTAAGAGAAGAGGAAGGAGAAGCAAAAAGACGACGTTCGTGGAGGCAGTCATGCGTGATGCCGCGGGTTGGTACGATGCCCGAGGAATGACGAAGAATGACGGCAATTTCCGCTCTAGCCTTCTTCCTTCTTTCCCTTATTTTTATTCATTCTGGGGAAGATTCCCTCTTCTCTTCGTTTAGGGATCATCTTGCATCGTGTGTCGCGTCGTCAGGGGCGAAGGGAAGCTAGATATTGAGGGACGCGACAGCTGCGTGGGCTTTCAGCCCTGATTATTATTACCCGTCGGGTCCAGGCCAGCCCGGCCAGCCAGGCTTAGTCGTGGAGACTGTGGTAGAGAGGATATGGGCTGATCACAGCACTCCCGCTGAACACATATTGCTCGCACCACCGCTAAAAGGCGCACCCGTTTGTTTGGAGGCACTCATCCCTTGTGTTCATGATTTTTAGCTTCCATTGTGTGTTTTTTTTCGGGGGGTGGAGCTATTTGCTGGTACGCTGGCTACTTGAGCGGAAAATTCTCACAAGCACATAGCCACTGGAAATTTCACGCGCTCCCTTTGCTCTCACCCGACGTTGCCCACTACAAAAGCGGATTTAAAACATTTTGTTCTTTTTTAAGCTTGTTGCTCGGGCGGCTTCAACCACACACGTTTAATCTCTGAGAGCGGAGGAAGTGAGCGCACAGTTTGTTGTCTCTGCGAGGGCCTTGAGGCTTTTATCCTTGCCGTAAAAGCCTGTGCCCGAGTTTTTCAAGAGAACGCAGATGTTTGCCTACAGCCCACAAATTATGTGGCAACCTGGTTCACTGCACACATTTGAAGGGTCTGAGATAACGCGAGGATGCATTTTGTAGGCCCCGGTGTTTTCTTACGCTTGCGTTTTTTTACGCCATGCACTCCGCACTTCCGACGACCCCCCTGACACGCTTGCCACATGGTAATGCAAGAATAACTCCGACATCGGCGTTATCCCACATCCCTCCTCGGAGCAGTGGGAGAGAGAACTCGCCGGATCTTGTCAGCTAGAACGCAGGCGCCGTTGGCGTAACGGGCAAAGACGGCGGTTCGAGTTGCACTCACTCACCCGCCCACTCACTCACCCATTCACCCACCCACTTACCCACTTATACACCCACCCGCTCACTTACCCATCCACTCACTCAACCCACTCGCTCACCCACCCACTTTCCCGCTCACCCACCACTCACTCAACTTGCCACCCACTTACCCGCTCACTTACCCATCCACTCGCTCACACTCGCTCACTCAACCCACTCGCTCACCCACCCACTTACCCGCTCACCCACCACTCACTCAACTAGCCACCCACTCACCCACTTACCCGCTCACTTACCGATCCACTCACTCAAACCACTCGCTCCACTCTACCCACTCACTCACCCATCCACTTACCCGCTCACCCACCACTCACTCAACTAGCCACCTACTCACCCACTTAACCGCTCACTTACCGATCCACTCACTCAACCCACTCGCTCACTCAGCCCACTCACTCACCCATCCACCCACCCATACAACCACCCACTTACCCGCTCACCCACCACTCACTCAACTAGCCACCCATCACCCACTTACCCACTCATTTACCCATCCACTCACTCAACCCACTCGCTCACCCACCCACCCACTTACCTGCTGACTCACTCCCCCTTTTTACCCACTCGCCCACCCATCCACCCACTCACTCATCCACCCACCCACTTACCCTCTCACTCACACACCCACCTACCGACACACACTCACCCCCCCCCCACTCACTCGCTCACTCAATCACCGATTTTCCATCTTTGAAGAAAAAAGAACCGCGCAGTTGGCGTCGCTCGGACCACGTGACCCAATCTGCTCCTGCTAGTGAATGCGGCACACTGTTCGGTCGTTTCGCTCGCTACAGCAGCTCCCCCGTTTCACTGTATCCTACTTCCCCGTGCGTTCTCAACAAACTGATACAAATAATATCTTACAGAGTCGTTTCATCAAACAACTCCAACAATCACTCGCATCAAATGTGTCCTCGTGGTTTAATAATTATATGCTGCTCATACCGTGATAAAGTATCGCGAGATTTCTTCTGATTTTCGCTAGCTCTCTCTCTCTCTTTCTCTTGAGCGACAAAAATCCTCTTTCATACTGCTCCTTTCCTTCTCCTGTTCGCCTGCAGGCTGCCACAAGAGGTGCTTTATTTTTTTCCCTAATGACATCAAGAATTAAGACCTTGCGCTGAGCCAGGTCTCGTTTCCACGGCTAGGCTCAAAGGGCGTAATTTAGTAACAGCTACTTAAAAATTAAAACGCGGGAGGAAAGCAGTGAAAGAAAAACAAAGGAAATGACATGAAAGATTAAGCGCCTTCCATTGGTGCGTGCGCGGAGAATATGGCGGCGTACGAAAGCACGTGCGCCCCGCCGCGAGAACGACCGACAGAGAGGAGCGAAAAGCATGCGCGCATCCGTGGCGCGTCTCTTGCTTGTGAAGCTCTCCTGCACATTTGCCTAATTGGTTTTTCCCTCGTAGACCCCGCGGGCAACGGGGCGCGCTCTCTCCTCTGTCGTCTTTGCTTGTTTTCATTTCTCGCGCTTTATTACGTCGGCGTTGCGAACAACAGCGCCGGCATGCAGGCGCATCCGCCTCGTCGGCATGCTCGCGTCGGCGAATTCAAAAACCCGCGCCCGTCTGTTTTCCCGCCAAAAAAAAGACAAAGCGCGGGAAAAGAGTAACGTTCGCGTTATTAGATACGGAGCGCCCTTTTGCTCCTCGTCGCTGATAAATGAGTTGCGTGTGTCGCGACGAGGTCGGGTGAAAACGATGATACGGGGTGGAAAAAGAGGCAATGAAAGGAAACGGTCCACCAGGGAAGGGTGCCCTGGGTTTTCGCTCCTTGCAGGTAATAGGGGCTAGACAACTCGGGTGGACAGCCTGTCGTGTTAAATGGAGTTTCGGGACAGCTTGCATGTCATATCGCGCACAACAAGCTTCTGTGCACACCCCCCCCCCCCCCCCCTTCCACACTTATTTTTGCTTGCCGTACGTCTCGTAGAGGTAGCTCACTTCGCTGCGGGTTGGAATCTGAGGCTCGTAATTTGGATCCGTATACGTCGCTCTGACCGTTGCACTTCGTTTGTTTGTTTGTTTGTTTGTTTGTTTGTTTGTTTGTTTGTTTGTTTGTTTGTTTGTTTGTTCAAACGCAGTGGCTCAGCGATGGTTGTTTAATGGCTATGCTGAGGTAGTGCAGCTGGTGCCCCACACGGTCGTGTGTACAATTCTAGATAGTCATAGCCGCTTTACCTGGAGTGGAGGCGACGTGCTAAACGGCCCTTGTGCGCTTTAGAGTTGTTATATATTCATAACGTCTTAAAATGTTCTGCACAGCTCTGCGCTTGCGCAGTTGGGGGTAATCGGTACTACGCCAAATAAATTGTCGCCTTCACAGTTTAATGATGAAATGGCTGCTCGCGAGGCAAATAAATTGAAAAAGTATATACGTACCACATTCTTACACTCGTCACACGATCGCTGGACGGTCGCTGAAAGGCGTCGACACCACCGTACAAATACCAGAGGAAAACTACAAGCGTACCAAAGCGCTGGCGCCATGTGTGCGATCTGATTAACGATTACCAAACTTGATTTTTCATTGATTGGTGATTGATTTGCTTAGTAGGGTGGATTAGGGGGAATTAGGGTAAATTATGGTGGATTGGAAGGAATGAGAGAGAGAGAGAGAGAGAGAGAGAGAGAGAGAGAGAGAGAGAGAGAGAGAGAGAGAGAGAGAGAGAGAGAGAGAGAGAGAGAGAGAGAGAGAGAGAGAACGTTTATGTAGCTGTAAAGGTGGGCGTGGGTTTTGATTTCGGAAAGTTTCAGTTTAAACGCGCTTTCTCAGGCAGCGCGTTGTCACGAATCGGCCGCCGCCGTACTTTCCTGCAACACTCCTTGGCTGTGCGGCAAAGCCTCAACCTACGTGCGCCTTGCAAGCCCCCCCCCCCCCCCCCCCCCCCGTGTCGGTGGCTCATGCTTTCAAGCTCCGACAAGCTCTGGATCTCTGGCGCCTATCTATCGGCGTGATCAACATTTAATGGCGTGCCGACGCAACACGTGGAGACTTGACCCAGGGCCACAGAAGCCCCGCGTCCGCTGGAGAGACCTCCTCTCTCCCCTTTCTCGGACTCAGCGTGCGCCGCTACTACCGACTGTTCACAAACTCTGGAAAGAGTGTTGTGTGTGTCGGTGACGTTCGTGGCGTGTGCACAATCTAGAGGGAACGCTGTTTTGACCGTTGGGCGCTTTTTGCTATAAATACGAGCCCCTCAAGCGCTATAACTCATTCCTGTTTGAGCAGTGTATCATTGCTGTAACTCTGCTTGAGTCCTCTTCTGTAACCTCGCCCGTCGGGGCATTGTTCTTTGGCTTCGGCTCACCTCTCGCTATGAAGTAAACAGTTACGTTAGCCTACGGCTTCTGGACTTCTTCACTGCCGCAACAGCGGCTGGCCGCCCGCTTCACACCACGCTACCACACGTATGTCGGAGGTGACGGAGTTCGGCTCTGGTCGGCCTTCCCGGTCGCAACACCGTTTAAGCATCGCCGATTGATTAGCGGTTCATAGTAAGTATTAGGAAAGGGAAGATGCAGGCGCATTATGACGGATTAGGAGGGATTTATGTGGAATAAGCTAGATTAAGGAGGCCTAAGGACGGTAATATAGCGTGGTTTGTGCGTCCATGGGTGGACGAGTATATAAAAGGTAGCCATCACAATAGTAGTACGCCAGGCTTTCGCGGTCAAAGCACGTGAGCAGACTAAATTTAGTGCGCCAAGAAATTTTTCTGTGAGCGCGAGCTTGCTGGAATAAACTGTGTTTTCCCAATTTAGCCGAGTGGCCATCCGTCTTCTTGACAATGTCGTAATGAGTAACGGTCCTTCTTTGTGTCGCTGCTTCCGGTTGTTGCGGCCGCGTGCGCGTTGGGCTCGGCCACGGCTCGACGCAGAGTTCAACGCTCATCATAAATATGCCGTGCGCGGACGTTGGAGCGTCGCTCGCCCCCACGCCACCGTTGGTGTAGACGACCGTGCAACTGTACGAACATCTACCCCACGCTTCACCCCGAGGACCGTGTGCTTCTTCTGCGAACTTAGAAAGCGGTTCCGAGGTCATTCGTGGTTGAGAGGCCCTGCTTTTTTGGAGGTTCGCTTGGAAGTCCCGCAAAGGGTGCCATTGCGTGCGCCGCGTGCCGCGATCGAATGCGGTCCGCCGGGGCAGCCCGAGGAGCCAGGAGGGGCTACAATTGTCGATCGAAACCGCCAGTTTTTGTCATTGAAGCATGGCTGGTCTTTCTGCGTAGTCTCAGTACGTCGAGTGGTCACTGCATTTCTTATACTTTTCTCATATGAGAAAGGGGGGCCATGCATCGTGTAATGACTTATAATGCGGGTATTTTATGTGTACTTGCATGTCTGTAAAGGTTCAGGATATTTTGTAGCGGAAGCTACACTGGCCGAGGTTGAGCGGTTTCGCGTGTGCCGTGAAGGGCCGTTCTGCGCAAGCGCAAGAAGCATTGGATTGGTTTGGATCAGATCGGATCGGATTGGCTTGGACTGTATTGGATTGGATTGGGTTGGATTGCATTTCATTTGGATTGGATTGGATTAAATTGGATTGTGTTGGATTGAAATCCAATCCAATTCGAGTACGGATGCTGAACCTTAGCTCACGCTACGTATATCCTGGCATAGCCGAGCTAACCCACTGCAAATTTTTGTATTCCTTTTGGCTAAATTCCCTATTGTTTAGAGAAATGTTCCATTCTGTCTTGCTTCTTCCTCTTGGTCGTCATCGCCAGGACCTTTGCCTTTGCCTCCCGAGGCGTCTGGGATTGCACGCGCGGCAGCGGCCTCCCCACTTTTTCCCTTTCTTCGAGCCCTTCTCCAAAAAAATGGGCGCCACCCCGCCCTGAGAAAGTGGATGTCCGGCGCAGTGTAAACCTCTGCAAATGCTGATGGGGGAGGGAATAAAATGTTTCTCGTCGTCTGGGCGGGCTTGTCGCTTGCGCTCCACCCTCGTCACTAGATGCTGCCTACCCTTCAAAGATAATCTGCACACATAATATGAGCGTATAGGAAGGCAAAAATATCTAACAGACCTCAGGATTAGCAGACCTATGAGCACGTAGCGACTTTATTCGATGCCACCTTGAAAGCAGATAAAAACCCATATTTTAATCACACTCTCCCTAATTTACTAAAGTCCGACCCTAAAAAATTCTGGCGAACTGTTAGCCCGAAAGACTCGCAAACGACTCATGTGCTCAAGCAAAGTAACGGAACTGCTCTCCCGTTGGATGAATGCGCTAATCTATTTAATGAACAATTTTGCAATGTTTTTACTCTAGAATCCCCGATCGATGAATCCTGCAACGTAGCCCCAAGCAAAGCAGCGGAACTGCTCTCCCGTTGAATGAATGCGCTAATCTATTTAATGAACAATTTCGCAATGTTTTTACTCTAGAATTCCCGATCGATGAATCCTGCAACGTAGCCCACCCACTGATCATCCACCCAGCGCAGCCTATCACAATTACTGTAAAAGGTATCGTTCGCGCAATCGACAGATTGCCACCGAGGTCAAGTCCACGTCCTGGCGGTATTGGACAAAGCTTCTAAAAATAACGTCTCCGTGCTCAGCCTTTTTACTTACGCTAGTATTTCAGCAATCTCTAGACGCTGGATGTATTCCAGACGATTGGAAACTTGCTTATGTAAAGCCTCTGTTTAAACCTGGCGATAAAAATTCTCCCTCCAACTACAGACCAATTTCCTTGACTTCCATATGCTGGAAATTGCTCGAACACATCATTTACACCCATATAATGTCACATTTAAATGTGAATAACTTGCTTTTGGAAAATCAGCATGGCTTTAGGCATAAACGGCCATGTCAAACTCAGTTATTCGAATTAGTAACAGACATTCATGAAGCCCTACATACCAAGAATTACATCGATGAAGTTTTCATTGACCTGTCCAAAGCCTTTGATCGTGTGCCTCACAACCGTCTACTCCGGAAATTGGCCGCCTTGGAACTTGATGAAAGCGTAACTAGCTGGGTAAAAGAATCCTTATCGGAACGCTCTCAGTCAGTAATAATAGATAACTGTGTTTCAAAGACCGCATGCGTTAAATCTGGCGTTCCCCAAGCCTCTGTCTTGGGCCCTTTGCTTTTCTTGGTCTACATAAATGACATTGCCACTAACATGACTTCAACTATACGGCTTTTTGCTGATGACTGTGTTTTGTACAGGCACTTGATGTTACTGATCTTCAGGATGACCTAACTAAGCTAACTGAGTGGTGCGAGAGATGGAAAATGCAAGTAAATAGCGAAAAAACAAAACACATGACATTTTCTGTGCTTTCTAGAACCCCTACGAACTCTTATGTAGTAAACTGTACTGTTATAGAAAACGTAACAAAACCTAAATATTTGGGCATCTTCTTAATGTCTGATCTGTCATGGCGAGCTCGCATAGAATCATTTACCAATAAGGCTTTAAAAATATTAGGTTTTCTTAAACGAAGTTTATTTTTAGCCAATGCTGATACTAGACTTCATGCGTACACTACTCTGATCCGGTCTTCTTTAGAATACGCATCGATCATCTGGAATCCTCATCAAGATAATTTGACTAACCTACTCGAGGCAGTCCAGAACAAGGCTGCAAGGTTCATTTTGCGTTCTTACTCTCGAGGCCAAAGTGTATCGGCCGTTAAAAATTCTCTAGGTCTTCTAAACCTTAACGTGCGTCGTAAATTATCTCGTCTTGTTTATTTCCACTCACTGTATTACAACAGTTCTCGATTTTCTTCAAAACATATTTTTCCAGCGCATCACATCTCGTTACGTGTTGATCATGCGCACAAGGTGTCACCAGTTTTTGCCCGGACAGAAAAATTCAAATCATCTCCCCTCCTCCTATCCATAAATGACTGGAACCATCTACCCGCCAGTATAGCATCCCTAGCGGATGCATCCTTATCTGAGGCCGCTTTACTCGGTCACCTTCAAGCGGAAAGTGCTGTATAATTCTTCCTGCCTGTGTACCTTTATCTTGCGACGTTTTTTTTTTTTTGTAAGTATGTGTTCACACTTGTAACATTTTTTTATCTGTACTTTTTTTTGCATTCTGTGTTGTATAATCAAATCCCCTCCTATGTAATGCCCTGACGGGCGCTTAGGGTACTGCAATAAATAAAAATGAATAAATAAATAAATAAATAATCTTTACCAGGAACACATCGTTTTGGGGAAGGGGGGTCGTTGTTCACACTGGCCTTGTAATACGGTTTCGATTTGTTTTGGTTTTTTTTTTTTTTATCGAATACTGAACTCTATGCTGTACGACTGATTAGCCTGACGGACGCGTTCGGCGTCTTCGGAGAGAACTGCGGGGTCCAGCCGCCTCGATGTATTGTTTACGACACGAAATTTTCCGATCAACTAAACGCTAACAGCTTCGCTGTAACAGGTGTCGTTACCCGAACCCTCGTTCTGCACTGGTGTTTGTTTCCCTTTCCAATCGCGCTCCCGCTCGTACCACAACTCCAACTTTTTTTTTTTTTTTGTATGCCCGACCTTCTCTACCTCAAAACGCGCGTATTTATCTAAGGCTTTCGCCGTAAATAATATATTGCAACGTTATGTGACAGCCGCCATAGAAACAGGCGCCCAACCGTCGTGGTTGGGTACCGTTCTAGAGGTCCCTATGCCAAATAAGCCTTCGATACGCAAAAATCTTCACTAAACTTCAGCGAAACGGCGATTTATACATTGCAATTCCGTTGTTGCCAGGGCGGTCCTGCAATCTCCGATCGAGGTTTACGCTCCCGCGTCGCTTGGGAAATGCTCTGAAACGTTTCCGGGGAAAAGTTGTCACTGAAATGCGGGCCACATTTTATGGCGAACGCTGCAAGCTCTCTCGGTAAACTTGGTTCTTATACACGGGCAGCGGAATTTTGTAATCCATGGGCGCGATCTGTGTGGCTTAGGGTTAGGAAATACGCCTACGACGACATTGAGACCTTTTCCTAGTCGCGAAATTCATCTCGGGAATGGCGCTAGTTTCGTACCAATGTTGGAACCGTATGTAAATAAATGCGACTGGTCCACCAAGAACGCAATTTGTATTCAACTTGCTGTTATCGATTTTTTTCAAGCATGTGCTTTTTTTTTTCATCCAGCTCTTCTTATTTATTTTTTACTTCTTTCGAGAAATGACGTAATAAGCAGAATAGAAAACACCATCAATCATCGGCCTGAGCGTACTTTATACAGCGAGTGAAATATAGCTGTTCTAGAAGCTGGCGGTATTTATGCTTTCAGCTCAGCGGTCAGACGAGGCGCACGTTCTGCTCTTTTCTATTATTTCTTTTCGACTAAACAGGTAGTCTTGTGGAGTTGGCAGAAACCAACTCCTCAATACCGCCGGGAACAAGCGGATCGGACAGCTGGTATTCAACCGAGGCCATGAGGTCGAAAATTTTTAGCTCTGGCGAAATTGCTGAAATCGTTTTTGAAATATTTTGTGTGCATATGAGTGCTTTTTTTTTTTTTTTGCGTTTTCACGCTCAGCATAAATTTTCAGCTGGACATTTCTTACGTATGAAAGACGTCGGCATATGAATGCGGGAGGCCTGGACAATAGGAAGGAAGGTAGGAGTGCAAAGGAGTAGAGACCAAAGGTGAACTCGCCAACTTCTTTTCCGGGCATAGCACTCATTAGCGTTTTTGTTCGGTGGGCCGACGCCGCTTGCTTGCTTAAATTAGAAGCAAAAAATTAAGAAAGAAAAACAACAAGTTAAAAAAAGAGGGTGCGTTTTTTTTAACGGAAATAACCAAGGGTTTGGTTTTCTCACTGATCCCTCTGGTCTTAGATGATGACGAGGAGTTTGCCGTTAAGGGCTTCTAGGTGAAGAAGACCCAGACTGAATAAAGAAGGTACCAGTGCTTTCTCAATTTGCATAATTACCGGCTACGCTCTTTCTTTCACCTGTTTCTTAAGGCTGGTGATTTACTTCATTTACTTCGCTTTTCGTTTTGTTGAAGGAAGCGCGTTATATATTTGCATCTGTTATATTTTTTTCTTTACGTCGATAGCCGAAGATATAGTTTGTATCATCGAACAGTGCTTAAATCCTCTTTAAAGTAGCAGGTATCCTTAAGAGCACCATGTTCTACCTATTCCGAACGTTCTCATCGCGAACATTCGATAATTGAACAGCGAGCCATTCTTCTCAAATGTCGCTCTTCGGGATTATTTGTGGCGGCATTGCAGGTTGCCTGTTATCAAAGGCGTATTTATTCATTGATTTAGGTGAGTGTTTTGCATACCTTCTATCTGTTCTTATCCATCACTTCCACCTCCTTCTACTTTCTCTCACGTCTTAAACCTGCACGTTGTGCCCACTCAGTCTGTGAAACTATCGCTGCGGCAGGGCGTCGCCACACAAGCCTACTGAAGGCGTAGGCTTGTAAAATAAATCTTATCTAAGCTTTTCCACAGCGGTTTATGCAAAGAAGTACGAGGCTTCTGTAATTAATTAGGCAGTGGCGTAATCATCTGATAGCCACTTGTTATAAGAAATAAATGTCCGTAACCTCATGAGCCATGGGCTTCAAAAGTCATGTCACGATGTCAAGGGCTTCAAAAGTCTGAAAATGATGAATAGTTGAATAAATGAGCATGTAGGGTCAGAGTCAACCTGAGTCAGAGTCAAAGTAAAAAATCCAAGCTGCTTCGATCGTGTCGGGATGGCGAAATCGTCGGGGGGCCCTGTTTCGATTCTGACTACGGAAAACCTTTTCTTTTCTTCAGGCTCTCGATGGGCCTTTGTGGAAACCCATTATGTGAGTTGGCTTTCCGGCAATGCGTATTGGCCGTTACGATGCGGCACCAGTGAGGCACAGCAAGCTGCGCTTTAAAAAAAAATAAACTCACTTTATTAAAGCTACCGACCACGGAAGAAAGAAACACGACAAACAAGGCGCCTTTATTTATCGTCTGCGCTTTTTCTACGCCCTTAATTTTCCAATTTTGTCGAACGAACTAGCCCACATCAAGCTTTTGGTACCCTTAATTTTTGTTCTTGGAACATTAAAACTCCGGGATTCACTGTGTTATCCCATCGAACACGGGGGCGTCTGACGTACCCCGCGCGGAAGAGTTCCGGCGCGCGGTTGCGCGGAGGCGCCGCTCGGCGGCAGAGCACTCGCACCGCCTAACTTCCGGTTTCCGGCCGGCGCGCCGCTGGCGCGGGAGCTCGCCTCGATTCTGTCAGCGTCGTCTGCTACAGCGCTCGGGGCGACCGCACCGGGCCCGCGATATGACGGTCGCAGCCTCCTGTCGGCGAATTGCGCCGACTGAGAGGAGAGGTGTGTTCCTATCGGATGACGAAGCTGCTGCTTCAACTGTCTTCTGCTGAACACCTCGTCTAGGATCGCCCGACGTGTGTACGAAGTTCTGTCAACGTGTTTGTGCGGACCTGCAAGTTGCTATCGCCAAAACTTGCGAGTTGTGGCCGTGCTAGAGGATCGGCTTAATCGGCCCCCTTAACAACGCTGGAAGCCGTAAGTGAGTGTTAGAGAGGGAAGGAAAACGAAGTCGATGCGTCGTATCTCTCGGTATCGAGTTGTGTGTTGACAACCGGCCATTTTCGGATCGTCTGCATTCAGGTTGGTTTGGGATGGTCGCCGTTTCGCCGGGAAGTAGCAATGTGCTGGTTCGTTTGACTGGCGGAGCGTTCGTTTGAGTGGTTGTTCGCGTGCTTTGTGCTTGCCGTTGTTGACAGACCGAAAAGCAATCCTTTTCGCCAGCCTCGTATATCTATCTGCTCACCTAATGTGAGAACAGCAAGAGTTTGCGTCCAGCGCCTGTCATTCGTGCGCTTGAACTGGCGTGTCGATTTTCGTCTCGAGTGCCGTTTGATTATTATAAGCATAGCCGCCCTCTCGTCACACAAATACAAGTCAGCAAGCAGAATTAAACACGCGTAGTGTCGTAACAACAGCTAAACAACGCGATAAAGACTTTTTCGCTGTCAGTTTTATTATTCCTCAATTTTTCATCGGCCCTCTTTCTTGCTATCATTAGGCTCACATCTGACTTCTGTAATCCCTGCCCCGTTTCCCCGACATTTCAAAGAAGCTGCGATCGTCCTTACGGCGAGGCTGACTCCTGTCAAAATCCTTAAAAAACGACAATGCCTGCTGCTTTTTTTTAAGGCGCAACTTTATTGCGCGCATTTATGTAACACACTTTTTTTTATTTATCGCTCGGCTCATTCACTTAAGCAGGCAGTTCTTCGTCGAGCCTTTTCTCCACTCGGGAGAAATAAGGTATTTTTCCTTTGAGGTGTTCTTTAAAAGATCATCGCCGGCGTAGCGCTCGCGTTTTCTTGAAAACTCCCGCTGTTCTCTTTTGTGGTGTCCCAAACACTTCGGCTCGGGATACTGCATCAGCTTATAGACGGCAGGAAATCGTCCCCATAACGTCATTTCTAATCCCTCGAACGTCGCCGGACTGGCAAATAAAAAATCCTTGAGCTTTTCAAGTGTGTTTGAGAAGTTCACGTTACAGGCTTTCCCAGTCCTCACGTTCAAGATAACTCGGTCACTGAATTATCTAAGGTTTTTGATCTCCTACTTGTGCTTTTTTTTTTTAATTTTTCTCTATCCATCCACCCCTCCACAGCGGTCAGGTCACAAACGTTGCCCCGGGGCATGTTTCTATGCGAAATCAAGAAAGCGGGCGTGTTTCTTGGGATCAACTCTGAGGGCTGCTCAAAGCAGCTTCCTTTTAGTTTGAGCCAGACTTAGCCGCGACTTGTTAGGCTGAACTCCGAACGTTTCCTTCTAATGCTGTTACCGTGTTGTCGATATCTGTATCCGGTTAAGCTTTGTTGTAGCTGGTACGTGTTTTCCGGACTTTGGCCGTTAAGTTGTGAGGTTTTTAAAAACGGCTTTGACTATGTAACCGTTGTTGCGGCACTGAATCTTTATCGCTGTTGAGGCGGGAATGGGTGACACTTCGTGCAGCGAATGTCTTTGTGTTAGCCGAACGATTTGGAATGTCGCGTGTTGAAAGAAATATTAGAGTGGCTGATCAGGTAACTTCGAGTTTATAGGAAGGTTGTACTTCCCGTAGCTTTTCCAGTGTTCTCGTTATTTTGTCATTGTTTTGCGTGCGCGTCTACTAGAATCGACGCCGGTGTTGTCTTGACAGAACTGAATTCTTTTGCATGTTAAAACTGAGAGAAGTTTCCGCTTGTCCTATCTCGCGTGGGTTTTACAAGAATCCCGTCATTTCGTTTTCGAAGGCGACTCTACCGAGTGCAAGGTGATACCGTGAACTTCGCACTGCTTTGGACTTATCGAAAGCCAATGTACTTATAAAAAAATCGTCTTGCGAGAAAAAGTGATTTGCTGGACGCTTCGTTGTCTCGCGATGTGACTGATCACACTCGCGGCTGTGAACTTTGCGTGTGTTGGTGATGAGTAACTCTCGTGAGTGAATGTTCCTCGATGGCTTCGCGGTATCGGTTTGCGTGTTGGTGACGTCTTAGCTCAGTACTGCTTTAATCAGCTCGCTAGACGGAAAAGAAATCGCTGACTCACCCGTTCTGTGGATCTTCGTCCGAAACCGGTGGATATTGTGACTTGTTGAAACTTTCGCTTCTCATCCTGTCGGAGTTGCTTCGATATCAGCCCACCTAATCGCCTGGAAGGTACAGCTATCGGAAGCACCTAAGGTAAGTCGCGCACTTTGGCATTTTGCCACATTTGTCTCTGCCTAGCAACTGTCAGCGCCGCCAGTATCAACGTCGGTGACTCGAAATGTCGACTGTACTAACTACATAAAAAATCAGGACGGTCAAGAAGTACTTTTTTTTTTCTTCGGGGTATGGGAGGCAGTTTTGTGGGGTTTTTTTTTTTTTCGTGGCAGTCAAGAGCCCGGTAAGGGAAACTAAATGATCTTTTGTACGGTGACAAGTTTTGGCGACTCTGTGATTTTAGCGTCGAAAAAGCTCTTTTTCCCGGAATCTCACTTCGGCTTTTATCAGAAAAGACGTCGCGTTTTTCTGGGTTTCTATTTTGTTGCTCCTGGAATGCTGTCTTCGCTGCAGTGGGTGCCGATAAATTATCCGTAAAAAGGACTTTTGGGGCACTAACTTTCTCATCCCTTAGAATGACTGAGTTTTGCTGCTTCTGTTACCATTTAAAAGCGTCGTCTTGGCGTTGTCTAATTTCTCTTCGTTCTAACAAGCCATAAAACAAGCACGTCTGTACCATCATCAGCGCTCAACACCCCACAAACCCCCGTTACCCACTTCTCCTGCGTCGTACATAGTCGGATGCATTTACAGGTTTTTTTAGTGTGTTTTCGCCTTAATTCACATTGTGTAAAAATTTGGCTTAGTAAAGATGTAAAAATGTAGATTATCTCGATCCGGTCGATCTTTTTTTTTTCCCCAGTCAGGCTAAAAGTTCATAGCATGGTGTTCACCACTTGGTGTGGGTGTGCCCGACAAGCTCAACTTAGTAGTTTGCCGAAAAAAAGTAAGGCCACTTAAGAGGCCTTACTTTTAAGTAAGGCAACTTAAGAGGCCTTACTTAAGAGGCCTTTAAAAAAGTAAGACCACTGCGTGGGCCAACCACAAGTAAGCTGCGCGCGTACTCTGCAGCGCCGCAGAATGCTACATACCCACAGGGTGACACGTACCCCTACGCATTTGTAGGCTAGCGCTTTAGAAAAAGACTGGTCAACTTAATCATTTTAGTCAGTGAACAAGCTCTCTTTCTCACTCACTCACTGACGTACTCAATCAATCAATCAATCAATCAATCAATCAATCAATCAATCAATCAATCAATCAATCAATCAATGAGTGAGCAAGCACTAGACGGTCGTCCACAAAAACCTTTGCGGGTACTTTGAAGCGTATCACAGTGTTACCGATTGAGCAGCACATGACCACAGTTGTGCAGTGGACGAGTCCTCATAAAAAGGACAGAGTCGACAATTTGAGGTAGTCGATTATTCTAATCAATGCATTTTTACTTTTTTAAAAAATAGTGAGCAAGCATTGGGAGAGTCACCACAAGAGATCTTTGTGCGTACTCTGAAGCCTAGTCGCGTACTCTGAAGCCTGTCACAGTATTACAAACGCGGAGTGTACCAGATACTCGCATACGGTAATATGCGAGTAATTAATTCCGAGTCTGATTCGCACACGTCCAAAGAAACAAGCCAGATTGATTTGGACTGGCTTGATGGCGTGAATGAACAAAAGGAAACGTGCTTGCCCACTTATAACAAATCGGCATCCGAGCGTATCGGCTGCTTACTCAGGCAAGTTTACACTGAATATGTGTGCTTGCGTGCGCGTGTGCGTGCGTGCGTGCGTGCGTGCGTGCGTGTGTGCGTGTGTGTGTGTGTGTGTGTGTGTGTGTGTGTGTGTGTGTGTGTGTTACAGCGAGGTTAATGAACAGACGCGACAGGCCACCAAGCCATCGGCGTATGCGCCTCACCAGCATAGATTATGAAGGATTACGTCCAATCCACACACGGGGATATGCGCCAAAGAGGTGTCAGGGAAGACGATGAACCTTAAAGGGGTCGTGAAGAGATTTTCAAAAAAACTGTGTTGTGTGTGCGCTTATAACCGTGGAACCTTGATAAACAAACAATGCATACCCGTTTTGTTGCCAGATATCGGCAAATATGAAAACAAATGCAGTTACGGTTTCACCGAGGCTTTCCTCCTCAACTCGTGAAGTGACGTTTCAGTAAGTCAGTAAGCAGCCAATCACAGTTCTCCCTCGTCTGCACAATATGTCGGCATAGAGCGGGCTTGCAAAGGGTCAGATAAAGCTACAACATCGGCGCCATGGTGAAACCCGCCCTGTAACTGCACGGGTGATGTCTGATCTCTGATACGACTGATCAACATGGTCGAACTTTCAGTCAACAACTCCGCGAGTGGCGCAGGCAGAAGTAACCACGTTTAATCAAAACTGTTCATTCGTAAGCTGTTTGCGCTGTTTTGCACGAGTCTAAACTGTCGTTTTGCTAGCCGATATTCTTGCACTAGTTTGCCGACGTCTGTCTCACACTGTAAACGCAAACTAGCCAGAAATGGAGTTTTAATCAAGTAATGTGCCCTGAAAAGTACCTATAGCAAAAAATGTACTCCCTAGGCATGATCTAAAGAAGTGGACGAACCTCCATGGTAGTACCGTTGCCCATCCGGGTAGTAAAAGGGAGGATTTAGAACGACTTAACACCATTTGTGAGATGGCGTTCCGTTCTTTGTATACTACCACGTCCACAATAAACGCCCTATCTGAGGTAATCATCTCAAGCGGGCGGTCGCCATGTTAGTCTTCTGTTGTCTCCGTGCACCAGCACTTCAACCGTGGCCTAATGCTAATTAGAACGAGTAAGCAGGACGCGACGGTTGCACGCAGCTACAAAACCAATACCGTACGTATACCCGTATAGATGCTTCAACCAGCGCGATCACAGGCAGAGAGCGCGGCCGTGTTGTCTCAATCTGTTTATTTTGGCGATAGGTGTTGTCAAACTCTGCTGCTAACGAAGAGGCAGTTCTCGCCGTTGCAAACAATTGCAATGTTCATCTGCTTCGCTTGCTTGCGCATACATAGACGATTTAAATTCTCGTGCCAGCGCGCCAACGCACCCGACTGCAGCGACTCAACTTGCCCTGGCGGCACGCCTGGCTGCCCGGATGTAAACAACCTCTGTGGCTGTGCTATCAACGCAGCGCTGGCAGCGCGGCCGGTGACTCGGCACGGCCGGAGCTTCAAGCCTCGCCTTGGGCCGTCGTTTTTTCTTATTTGTGAAGGACTAGTAGTGCCATTTGGTGGAAAGATTTTCATGTGCCCCTGTCACACGAGGAACGGCCGCAAACAGCATTTGGATACGGCGACAGGTGTGGACAGCTCGCTGGTAAGTGGTCTTTCATCAGTCGATGCGTTTGTCAAACGTTTGGATAGGGTTAACAGCGAAGTACCCGGGTACCCGTGCCGCTCACAGCACGTACACGCACGGGCAAAGAAAAAACCGCACACTCGTATTATTTTACTTGTTTGTGGGTTTTGGGGTACGCATTCGCATTCTTTTGTAGGCCGGTTTGTAACAGGGCATTCGAGATAAAATCGTTTGTCGCGCGCGGCGTCGTTTTAAAGCAACGTGACGGTTACTTCGTGCTGGCGAAAATCAGCGCAGTCAGACGGAAGCGGGAAGGAAGGTAGAGAGATCGGGAAAGAGGGCGCTAATATATAAAAGAAAGCGTAATGCAAGACGAGAAATATAACACAACCCGCCTGCATTTCTCCGAACTTCAGAACAGAGCCGCACACGGGTACGTTGTCACAAACTCAGCGTACGACGTCTAAAAGTACCGTATATTTTTTTTCATTTTTCAACGTGACCTGAGCCACTTATCTTCTCATTGCCGCGCATGCAGACCTGATTGTGTCCCTGTGTTTGAGCGCACAGCCATCCTTTTGCGACATAAGAACCAGCAAACGCGAGAAATTGTAGAAGCCAGCCACATCAGAAAAGCTGGTTCCGAATGTATCAGTCATCCCTCTATCGCCCTGCTTAATCGAGAAGTCGCATATTTAGACGCACATTGAGCGCTATTTCGGTGCTTCTTCTGGGAATGCGTGTTGGGGGTGGGAGGGGGGTCTTAATCCATGTATGATGCGGTTATCTTTGCTGATTTTTCGCCTTTCGTGCGCCTCAAAGTTCGTTTTGTGGTTTTGTTGTTACGGTTTTTTAGTATTTTCGGCTGAGTGCGCCGAGAATGTGACGCATTGGGGGCGCGGCAATTGGGCGCTTGGGCATATAAAGCTTTGAATTGTGCAATAATAAACTAGTTGCGAGTGTGCGCTTGTGCCGTCTTCATGTGTTCTTGTCCTCGTTAATTTGCGCGCAGTTTATTTTTCGCAATGCATAATTACCAACTCGCCCAACTCGCAACCCTTTTACAGATCCTATACTCCGTAAAAATGAGTTGCCTGTACTTTTAGGTACGGCAAAATCTCGCGCAGCGCATCATTCTGCCAGGGGGCCATATCCTAATGTCAATGCACACACTATGAAAGCAGCTTGCACTTAATGCGTCACATTGACTGCTGATAAGCATTTTACATTCGCCCCTCTCATCATCATTCACTTCGTGGAGATGGCGGGATTTTCTTTCATAGCTTGTTGTCACTGCAGTAATTAATAGCAGAATCAGTCCTACAAATCACAGAAACGGTTCGTTTCACGTTGAAAATACTCACAGTAACACACTTTGCACCACACGGAGGAACAATCGGTTGCAGTGATGAGGCATAAGGGTAACTTGTTAAAGGGGCATTGAAGGCAACCAGCAAGTTGGTTTCAAACGGAAGTCGGACCTCCGCATAGCCATTTCATCATTGATTTAGTGCCAAGATGCCTTAAGTGCAGAGAAATCGCTGTTCAAATGCTCATCAAACGTGACGCAAACACGACTGCAGTCGCTGTTTGCATCAGGATAAACCGGAAGCAAGTGAAGCAGCGGTGATTAATAGCAGTATACAAGCAACTGAATACAACATTACCACGTACCAAGCAGTTTGGTCAGTTCCGGTCAAATCGCTCATGCTTCCCCAAACTTCCCTGTCATTTGCCGTTCGAGACCACTAAGCAAAATGTTTCTCCATTGGACCTGTGATCAGTATTTACGCTTCACTGAAGAAAAACATTGGCCTTTTGAGGCCCCGCAAGTTTTGGCGTCGAACGATTTTCTCATGCGTAGCTCGCATGCTCCCTTGGAAAGCGGTACTGCCACCCCAAGTATGGACGAGTAGCACCATCCAGCGGCAGCCAAGAAAGAAGTGCGCGTCAGGCCACTTAAGCTCTTCCGGTGAAAACGTGTTTTTGCTAGTTTCAACCTTATTTTTAAAAAAATGCCAGGTGTAAGAGGGGTATAATAGTGTTCTCCGTGAGCTAATCTATCAACCTAGAGAGGCTTGCATTTTAACTTCACTGCCATTTAAAGTTGTGCTCGAGTATATTGTGCGGAAGTAATATCTTTTTTATTGCTGCAAAAGCCACTATGGTTAATGTACTGGCACTTGGTTTTATGAAGCCTTTGCATTCCTAATGTAAGTACTGAATCTTCGCAGGGAACCTGGCATAACAATTTTATTACTGTACCGAATTATTAAGTTCATTTAACCATAGTGTCTGTTTTGAATTTTACATGTGGGTCATTTTTTTTTCTTTTTTGCTTTTTCAGGTAGATGTTCCTTTGACTCCCTGCCTGCATTCCGCGAAAGGGGAAATTAGCCTCCACATCGATAGCCAGAGTGTCTTGACTGCATCATCTTTACTGGGAGGACTGTGTAGTCTGTTTGCATCGTTCTGGGTTTTCAACATTCAATATCCCAAGAAGGCACACAGAGCTCTAACGTTTGTGGAACATGCCTTTTTGGACCTTGCCAGCACCAAACCACGTGTGAAGGATTTAGAACTAATTAACTTTTATCGCATCAATAACCCTCACCAATATTTTATTTGTTTTCACTCCTGTAATCATTGGATAGTAGTTTAAAGAATTTCGTATTATGTTTCTGACGTTTTCTTTTTTTTACTGAACAGGGGATATTTGATGGGCCCTTCTGTATGCTGATAATACAGCTATCTTTTAGTGAAGCAATAATATTAACCAACTAATATAACTTGAAACAATTATCTAAATAATGTTGGCAACTGGTGCCAAATGAATCAACTTAAAATTATCGGAAAAACACGAATTACATGGCTTTTTCTTCTTACTGTGAAGAAGCTGTCGCGATACCACCCATTCTGTTCTATATCCTTGCAATTAACCCCTCAGACTGGGTCACTTTTCTTGGCACATTTGTGTCTTTATCAAAACGCACTGGTATTTTCCGCAGCATATTTCTCGTTGTTTATATTACTCATTTATCCATAGCCATCTCATTGCTGTCTGTGTCCTACATCATTTATCTCTTGTGCCTTTACCATATACAAAATGCTCGTTACCTTTCAATATCAAATCGTTACACAGCTCTCGCTCATTTCACCACCAATTGAAAAAATTTTTTGTTGTTGTAAACCACTGCAACCATTTTTTTCACTTTGTGTACTGAGTACTGATGCGTACTGATAAGAACTCACGCGTTCTCAATCTTCTAGTATTATATAATGTCACTTACCATGCCGTTGTGTTTGTGCCTATATGTTTTTCGCGTATTTCCAGTTCTTGTAGTAATATTGTTTCTACAGTTTGTTCAACTAGCACACAGATCGCTCATTTCACCACCAACTGAAATTTTTTTGTTGTTGTAAACCACTGCAACCATTTTTTTCACTTTGTGTACTGAGTGCTGATGCGTTCTGATAAGTTCTGATAAGTACTGACGCGTTCTCGATCCGCTATTATTATATAATGATTTCACTTACCATGTGGTTGTGTTTGCGCCTATCTTTGTTTTTCGCGTATTTCCAGTTCTTGCAGTAATATTAATTCTACGGTTTGTTCAACTAGCATTCTATTGCTGTCTTCCATTCCTAACTGGCGTGTTTTTAGCAATTTACGATTTTTGCTTTCTTATAGGAGGTCGCCCTAAGTTTTTATTTCGGAGCCTCCTTGTGTACACCATGTACCATGTAAACTTGTATGCGAAAGTTCGTTTGAAATAAACCTGAAACCGAGAAAAACCGTGTGAAATCAGTACTCCCGCAGGGAACTAGAAACTCTCCCTTGTGGCCTTGAAAAAACTCCTTTCGGAAGGCCTACAAAACCGCCCCAACTTTGCAAAACTCCATTCAAAAGAAATATATGCTTCCCTTGAACCTCCTAAAAACTCCCCTCGCGAGGCCTACAAAACGTAAAACTCCATGCAAAAGAAGTAAATGCTTCCCTTGAACCTCCTCAAAACGCCCCTAAAATAACATAAGTACTTCCCAAGGGAGCCATAATGGGCTCCTATTCAACCGCCTAAAAAGTCCATAAACACCACTTAAAAACGCCTTGAGGAAGTAAAGAATACTCCATTTTGATCTCCTTAAATTCTCCCTAACATTTCTTAACACTCCCTAACTACCTCCTTTCTATCACCTAAAAACACCCTGTTTTGAGGAGGTAAACAGAACCTCCCTGTTCCATGTAGTAAAAAAAACTCCTACAAGGAGGATCACTAGAGGACAGGCGAAAAAGAACCTCTAGGGAGTATATGGGTGGAAAAAAAGTTTAGAGTGCACGTAGCTGTAATGTGAGTTGTGCGAACGTGAAACTTCTGACCTGACGAGATAAATGACTGAACGCTTAAAATGAGAGGTTATTACGTAAACACGTTTATGGAAGGAACTTCGAGTAGTCGGAACTTAAAACCCATCCATCATTCACTCATCAAGCGCAAAAATAACTAGCGAGAAGGAGCAATACAGTGCCGAGTCGCCGAGTCCCAACATCACGCAGTTCGACGATTACTTTCCTGTTTCCTGCAATAAACAATGTTGTTAAAGCTGTGTTGTTGATTGTATACGCTCCGCTTTGGCTTTCTCAAGAAGCGCTAAACAGTAAGTTGGCGGTTAAAGCTCTGTGTTGATCAGAATTTATGAAAACACGACAGACTTCTGGGTTACAAATGCGAAGAGGCTTTTATGCAGTAGCTTTTCGCCGCGCGCCCTTCTCACGTCGATAGTGTAGTGGATAAAGTGCCCGACAGGCTGGCCGTAACGTTGGGTTAACCCGGAGGCTGCAAGTTCGAATCGCACAAGGGAACTGTTTTTTTTTTTTGCTTGAGAGGTTTCGGGCCGTTCCATACAAAAAAGGTAACATTTCGAAGAGAATTTGGCAAAAGAACATGAAATTCCGCAGGGAAACTGGCTAGAAACTGTACAAACACCCAGTAGGTCTGAGTACTGCTGCAATGGTTGCCAGACAACTGAAGCGGTCACGACACCGCTTACGTGGATAGAAAACTGTTTTTTGGCCACAAATAAAGGATGCATTATTTTTAAAATGTCGGGTTTGCAGCTTTGCAGAACATTATACACAAACAACACTGAACAACGTTGAATTCTCGAATGCACTTGACGTGACGTCACTCTAGTTGCACTGCCGACCGACGACGAGCGCATGGTCGCTTGCGATGCGCCTCAAAACGAGAATTTCAGCGGCGCCTCCTAAATTCCAGAAGCAATGAATTGTGAAAATATTTGGAATTTATGTTCTTACAATGTCTCTCAAGCAGACAAATTAAAGCAAATACAGATGCATTTTCTCTTCACGACCCCTTTAAGAGGTGCATGCGCCAGAAAACGAGCTCGGTGATCTCAACGCTCGGACCTGCGTTCCCATCGGCTTCGCCCTGCGAATAAACTACCTCAACCGGCTACCGGCGCGTCGGCTGTCTTCCTGACTATATATATATATATATATATATATATATATATATATATATATATATATATATATATATATATATATATATATATATATATATTATATAAATCTAAAGAAAGATAAAACTAGAAATAGTAAAAGTAAAGAGTTGTATACACAGCAAGAACAATAACAAACAAGGTTTACTTACGTAGCGGCAACGGGACTTGCCTTCATCAGAGTACAGTTACATGATTTTGCTGTCGCAAACATTTGGAACACCCTAACATAAATACCTTAACATCAATAGCCGAAAACGTGGAGGGGAAACAGCCCCGCCCCGCCGGTAGCGTAGTAGTCATCGCACCAGGCGCGTATTCTGGAGGTCGCGGGTTCGGATCCCACCCGGCGGGCATTTTTTCTCCACTTTATTTCTGTCTTTCAAAATTCTTTATCTGTTTCAATGACCTACCGAATTCTCCCCTTTGCTTTCCGAAGCATTCTTGACTGCCAATCCTTATTTCTGTCTTAATTCAACGAGTCCCTCATTTCCCATTTTGATTCGCTATATATATATATATATATATAAGAAAAGAAAACTTTGAACCCTGACGAAAGCAAGTCTCTTTGCTGAAACGTTGGCAACAATCGTGCTTTTACCTTGTTCAAAGTTTTCTTTTCTTGTGTTCTCTACCATCTTCAAAAGTTCAACTGCTCCCTATATATATATATATATATATATATATATATATATATATATATATATATATATATATATATATATATATATATATATATACTTGTTTGATGCGTTATCAGCGGTGTGAGAAAAAAATGTTCTGTAGTTTAAGCGACCATAAACTAAACACAAAGTATAAACGAAAATTCCAAATACTGCTTTTTCACAATCAGACTTGTTCTTTTTCAAGGACAAGCTTTAAACGACTGGGCCAGATAGACGGTAAAACGAATGATGCAATAGTGATTCACCCGCATTTTACTCGACCACCCCTCATGTTAGATCGAAATAGCTTGTTTGATCACTGATACGTTCCTTTATGTCGCCTATTCGTTATGTCGGTGCTTGTTTAAATTAAAAATAAAATTGTCGCGCACTAACCGCCTTCTTGACAGATAACTTATCTTCTTAATGCGCGTTTTAAAATTTATGAGTAATCAAGCTCCGAGCAAGTATTTGGTTTTTTGAGCACGTGTGAGATTTAATGGGTGCTTAGCGTGTGAACGAAACGCTTAAATTTCAGTCGATTTCAGCATTTCTCTTGCACGCATTGTATGTTTCTAGCGCATCTAATAATTTACTGCGCGCTTAACGTTTCGCGAAGGTTTCGCAACTTAGTGTTACTCGAGAATTTATTGCTGCTCAGCGCCGCGTAGTCGCACTCTTAAGAAAACGAAAGCACCGACAAAAATTTATCTTCCAATAATGGCCGCTCGAACGCTTATTTTTCCGCAGTTAGAAAGTTGTACTAACCGGGGTGGCATGTATGTTTCACGCTGAAGATTTGTAGCGTGGTAAAAAAGCAGCGACCCTTTGTGTGGGTAGTGCGCACCTCTGTTTCTTTTTTACATTGCGTGGTATACCTGATTTTACTTCTTTGTGCAGTAAACTCTTGATGTGTATTTACCGCAGTTAAAGTGTATTTTAGCACGTTTACTCCCCCGTTTACTCCTCCGTTTAGCACGTTTACTCTTCAATGTTTACTCCCCCTTCCGTGAGCCCGCATCGTTTTCTGGTTTGCAGTAACGCTTGAGCTGAACGAACGATTCAGACAAACGAACTGTTTTGAAATCCCCCGTTGCGCAGTAGTGCACCCAGCACAAATATGTTTCAGTTAACGAACTTTCTCGCTCTATTTTTCACTTTAACGAGCTTTTGTTTTGTTGTTGTTGTTGCTTCCCTCAGACGCGGCCGTAAATCTTCCGCGGTTTTCTCGAGTCGCTTAAGCGAACGCTCCTCGATTCATCCTCTAAATTGTTATTTGGGATGATAAACGATGTCAGCACGTTATTTATATTTACATCGACCGCCTTTTTGTCAAGCCTGTAGCCGTAGTCATATTTCGTTTCCGTAGTTGGCTCGCGTGCTGGATTTGCCGCAAGACGTGCCCGTCTCTGCCAGAATATACAACGTCTTGGCTCCCGTTTTCTGAAAAGAAAAGTTCTGCGACGGTTAGACTTGCAGCTAAGTTTGGCGGTCTGGCGTCTTCCAGCTGGCACTTGTTGCAGAGCCTGGTCGTGTGCTGCCATTTGAGGAATAGCGTCGTGGTGAGTGCAGAAAGAAAGTTGAGCTCGCGACTTGAGATTAGATGACCACTTGACACTTGGATGTTGACAGTTCCAAATCGTTAACCCGTTGTTCCAAGCTTGTAGAAGGAGAAGTACACTGCGAGATGACGCAAGAAGCGACGAATGAACTGTTCTAATTACATTAAAGGTTTGGTAGCTGCGTGGTGCTCCAAAAAATACCCTTAAATTAGGTGTCGTTCTTTTTTGCGTGCCCCTCGCTAACGTTGTTAGTTGCAGTATTACGCGTGTAACCCCAAATATCCAATTTCCTGTCACTGCCGGTAAATAAATAAATAAATAAATAAATAAATGCTCTACGTTTGTGTAGAGTTTGTGTAAGGCCAGAGACTGGGTGTTAAGGAGCTAGGAGATTGGATTATGGTTTGTGTACTTTTATGACTGTTCCGTCATAAGTTCTCATCACGAACCTCGAAGTAAGTCGTGAAAACTGAGGCAAGAAAAGTAAGCTTGAACTCCTGAGAGACGGGCAGCGCCGTAATTAAGTGGGAAAGGATTTAATTAATCATATAGTTATAATGATAATCACTATCGTCAATCCTAACGGAAGATCATGCCGCGAATGAATTTTCGGTGCGCAGCACTTCGACGGCCGCTGCTGTGGTTTGACATCGGCGTCGGCGTCGTAACCGCGCTAATGAAGACAAAATGGTCGGGGAAAGAAGTGCGGTAAAAGTGTGAGAGGGGGTGGGGGGCAGTATGCTGAGCCCGCACGAGACGCGCCTCGGTGGCGAAGCGTGGCGAAAGTGGGAGGAGAAGAAGTGAGACATGCTGGGCGGTGTCGACGTGCTGCGAGATGACGCCATAGCAGCGCGTACCGTCGTGCGCCAGACAATGACGTGCGTTTACTTCCTCGGAGGCAGTTCGCGCTGGCGACACATAGGCTTGCCATCGCGGTCATCGAGAGAGCCCACGAGTCAGTGTTGCATCAGCGCGCTGCAACACTCTGGAATGAGTGCTTACCAGCGAGTGAGGCAACCGGTTGGTGTGCTTCGCGACCTTCGCGTTGCGTGGCTCATTCGAACCACGTGACATTTGCGCGGGAGCTTCAATCACGATTTACAGCCACGTGCTCGGCAGCGGCGATGCGCTGCGAGATTGCGGCAGAGTAGCGCGCGCCGCCGTGCATTCGCTGATCACGCGATCGCTTCCTTAGACGCAGCAGCTATGCGCCGTGACCGTGAAGACTGCTGCTCGCGCCGCGCACAAATATCGCACTTGGGAGTATAATAATCGTCAGGCATGTTTCATTCTGTCGTATGCATTGGAAGCTGCATTGGCAAGACGACAAAAAGAAATGTGCCTGTTTTTTAGCAATTTGAAGCATCGCGTTGTAAAGCACCTATGGCCAGCTGTAAGGCTAGTTTTTTTTAATGCGTCAGCATCTTTCGGCGACGCTACCCCCACCCCCCCTCATCCCCTGTCCCTGCCCGTAACGCGTGCACAAGGGGTTCTGTAGCCATATATGGGCAATTATGTGAATACGGTATATGATTTTATGTAAATCTAAAATGTACTTAGGCAATTATAGTATACACATAAAAGGCCGTTGGTTTTCTGATAATAAAATGGTCGATATCTGATAAAACGCCTTAATCCCTAGGGCCTACACTGTAAAGTGTTTACACTCTTAAGAAGAATTTTCGGTGTCATAACTAACGCCCTTACACCCTAGTAGAAACACGAAACACCCTTTTAAAAAGTGCTTTAAACGACAAAACGCCCTTTTAAACGGTGTTTTCTTGTGCTTATGCTATCGCGTAAGGACGCTTGTTATAGACAAAGAAAATTGCCCTTAAGAGTGTAAACACTTTACAGTGTAGGGCCACCAAGGTAAACAGGCGTAGGTGGTGCATGTACGGAGATGAGCCGCTCGATATGGGATGCCTACCCACTACCTTTTTCTGCCGCTTTTTTTTTTTTTTTTTTGCGTTTTCCTCTGTAGGGCCCCAGATAAATTGTAACAAACTAAATTCTCCTGCAGGCCCTGTGGAGACCCGAAATTGCTGTAGCGCCGCGTTGCACCTCGGGGAAAATCGTATTCCGCAGAAGCGCTTCAAGACGTTTTCTTCGCCTTTATTTTTTTTTATTTTTCATATTCCACTCTACGTGCTCGCTCCCCCCCCCATCTCGCATTGACGAGACAGCCAGATAGAAATTGCGAAAAGCAAGCGGCCGCTATCGCCGCGTCTGTCTCTGGCGGTGCAAAATGTCGCTGCACGTTGCGCACTTGTAACTCGTTCTTGTGGCGGTTTCGCGCGCGCGCGAGGGAGACAACCGTTATCGACGTGTTTGGCCTTCTCGTTGTTTTTTTTTTTCCTGCGCCTGATTTTAACATTTTTTGTGTGTTCACGAAATATGGTGATGGTGGTTTCGATTCCGTTGCAGTCACTCGTGCTGTGCACTGCTGTCTTTCTTTCCTTTCTTCTCGCTCGGGTTTGATATGTTGGTTGTTGTTGCTGTTGTTGTCGTCGTCGTTGTCATTGTCCTTGCTGTTTTTTTTTTTGTTGTTGCTCTGCTGTTTTTGTTGTTGTTGTTGTTGCTTCTGCCGTTGTAGTTGTTGTTACTACTGCTGCTGCTACTGTTGCTGAGGTTGTTGTCGGTGTTGCTGCTGTTGTTGTGCTTGTTGCCTTACTTTTGTTTCTTTCCAAATCGGAAAACAGCGTGTGCGTACCCCCGGGCGTGTCGTACACGAGAAGCGCTGTTTCCGGTGGCGGTTCACTGGCCGTCACCCTCCGGGAATCGTTGCCACTTGGATGGCCCTGTCTCTCTTTCGCTGTGTGACATTGATGGTTATACTCAGTTCGTTTTTATTTGTTTTGGTGCCTCGAGCGGACGTCATGGCGGGGGGGGGGGGGGGGGGGGGTATTTTGAGAAACATCACGCATGACTGCTAACGATACGATACGTTTTCTTTGTTCTTACGGCGTTAGACTAAGGGTGATTTGTTCTGTCTTTTGCTCGCGCGCGCAACGCCAGTAGGAGCAGTCAGATTGGGTATATACACATTAAGCATCGTGTTGTATACCTCTTCTTTTTCTTCTTATTCCTCTTTTTGTAGTAGTGCAGTATTTACAATTGCGTCGACACGGGCGGAACACCGATGTAAGCGCGCAAACTCTTTGAAAATCGCCCGCATGCCTGTGCTGAAAGTAGAGCGGTTTCGAGACATTTTTGATATTTCTTGAGCCAGGTAACGTGTGGATGTAGAAAACGAGCGCCGCGCCACAGCATCAGTTGCCCTATTAGTTTTTGTCATACCGGTGGAGCCGAGTTTGTGTGTCTATACTTAAGAATAGTAATCGAAGGAATCGCTTATGGTAATCGGTATGTTCATTGTGCACAGGGACGAAGTTGAAGTTGAGAATTACGATGGCCATTCGTTATACATAAATTCCATGTACATGATCGTGACGCGCTATTTATTATTCAAATGGGTTTCTCACACGTTAACTGTGACGTCTACCCTCAGAGCGATTCCACCTATCGGTGGGGTATTTGGGAATGTGACGGCTTTTGTTGTTTGAAAAACGTTGCGAAGGAGTAAGGCACATCGGCTGCGGAATTGCGCAACATTTAGCTTGACTATGAAGTCTTCGAGTAGAACGTACGCAACTTCGTGTTTGAAAAACGAAAGCACCGCTGTGAAGGGATATCTAGTTTTGCGCGTTTTGTTGTTGTTGTTGTTGTTGTTAATGCTGCCTCAGTTCTCCTCGCCATGCCGTCGGTATCCGCGTGCCAGACAGCAGTAGTAACGGCATCTGCGGCACTGCATCTTTGTGCTGCATAGATACGTAGGGCCGACAAGGACTACGTCAGAGGCGCCTCGAAACCCACCCGCCCACTAGGCGCTCAAGGTGGTCTGCTCTAGCGAGTAATCCTTGCCTTCCTTGTCGACCAAAGTTTCGATTTCCAAACTACAGTAAGCTGTCGCTATAGCGAAATCGCTTCATTCAAGCGACACTAATTTCTTGTGCATAACAAAATCCCTTCATTCAAACTAGGTCTCGTTATGACGAGATCGCTTTATTCGAATTCCCCCTTTATTCGAGGCTTTTTACCGCCTCTACTACTATCACTCCAGTGCCGGGACAAGAACAGATCACAGGTTTTGGCATAGTTCCATTCATTGCAAGGTCGGTTTTGTGTATGTAGAACTTCATTATAACGACGGTGTATTTTTCGTTCTGTTCATTTATTCGTTTTAAACTTTATTCGAACGCTTTATTCGAATCCTCGCTTAATCGCGGTTTTCCACAATCCCAGCTGCAGGGCAGAGCAAACTAAACAAACTAAATCCGCACCGGTTTTAACGACGTACCGCTAATAGCGAAGGTTTTATTTAACGATTACTTTGTTATAAAGGGGACTTCGTTATGACGCGCGTTTACTTCCCCGCGCCCTCTTTCCTGTTTTATTCGTGTCCTCCTCGTTTCGCCAGTGTTCACGTGATGCCTGCCCTCGTGTGGACATCGTTAGGGGGCACATTATCTTTTTAACGCAGTACCGTTTATAACCAAGTCAGTTTTCTTTAACGGGGACCCCGTTATGACGAGGGTTTACCTTCCCGCGCCCTCTTACTTGGTCTATATTAGTTCTGTTCGTTTTCCCTGGTGTTCACCTAACGCCTGCCTAGCGATGACCTCGTTGGAGCGCACGCGTAAGCTTTAGTCCGAGTCCTCCTCCCAATCGCTTCATGTTCTGCGTCTGTCGTTGTTCAGCTTCTTTTTTTTTTTTCGTTCCTTTATCCGAAGAGTAGCTGACGAGGCTTAGCGCCGCTTCGGGCCAGCCATGCCGCCGCGGAGTTTGTGGTGTTGATGCAATTACTGACCACACACCGCGGCAGAACGAACCGGCGTCGCTCTCGCCCGAACGAGCGGACGTTGCGCTTCGCCGTTTGCCTAATTAGCCGCGGCTTATTCGCGGCGGGCCCGTTTTTTTACAGGCCCCTGGCTGATGAGCCTGACGAGGTCGTTTCAGGCGTGTCGGTGAACTTCGCAATTTATGTCGGCCTATGTCCGGGCGAGAGCCGTGTGTGAAGAGGTGCTCAGCGATTATTAGAGTTTATTAGCACCACTGCGGAGTAAACTTCAAAACTCTGTTAGCTGTATGCATGGGGCTTTGACCGATTTCTTACCCAGTGAGAGAGAGAGAGAGAGAGAGATGGGGGTGGGTCACCAGTTTAAACTGGATCTCCGGGTCTGGGCTGGCCAGGGAAGCCCTCCACTGTTCGTAGGTGGGGTTGGGAATTGGGGGCAAGTCCAGAGTACATTTGCACCCCCATAGTACATGGTAGAGGGTGCCAGGCTGGGGACAGTGAGCACAAGGGAAGGGTGTTGAGTGGGGAAGATGAGGTGGAGGCGGGTGGGATGTGGGTAGGTATATTTGTCTGGAGACGCCGCCAAGTTGTAGCGTCCTCTCTGGAGAGGCGCCGTGTGGTGGTGGGAGGCGACGGCGAGTTTGCCTGTAATGGGCGAGAATCTCCGTGTAGCCACTCCTTGAGGGGACGGCGAAAAGCGCTTTTTGTAGCTAAGCTGTTTATGGCTAGGGTTCAGCGCATTTTTTTTTTCTTCGTCCTTTAAAAAGAAGGCCTTGCGGCCCACGCGTCGCATGTCCCAACTTTTACCCACGCATCCTTGAAGCGCGAGGGGTTCCTCAGCGCGAGGCGGTCGTCTGCGTTCGTCCGTCCGTACGCCCGTCTATTCGGTCGGTCGGTCGCTGGTTTGTTTGCTTGTTTGTTTTCAATGCGAAGACATTAAAACCCTGTTTTTCAGTCACGCGCGTTGTGAGGAACACAAAATATCTTTTCTACAAAAGTTCAAGTTGCGTGAATCGAGGAGCGTTAGCCCGGAATAGCGCGCTGGGAAAGGGAGACAGAAGATCGCAGTTAGCGTAATTCGGCCATTTCTGATCGCGCCAGTTCTCCGCACACTCCTCGGTATTGCGCAGCCTCTGTGATTAAAGCACTTTTACCCTTCATTGTATTTGTGACAATATCTACAAAAGCTCCAACTACGCTTTCACCGATTAGTGGAAAGTCCTAATCCCCGTAATTATTTGTTTGTTTTGCTTGCTTGCTTGCTTGCTTGCTTGCTTGCTTGCTTGCTTGCTTGCTTGCTTGCTTGCTTTGCTTGCTTGCTTTGCTTGCTTTGCTTGCTTTGCTTGCTTTGCTTGCTTGCTTGCATGCATGCATGCATGCATGACTGTTACGCAAATAGGCGTCCCCCGGAAAAAAGTAAGGGACAAAGAACCACCAAGATCCCTTTATTCATTTTGAATTTCACCTCTGTCTTCGTAATACACTGTAAACGCAAACTAGCCGGAAATGGAGTTTTAATCAAGTAATGTGCCCTGAAAAGTACTTATAGCAAAAAATGTACTCCCTAGGCATGGTCTAAACAAGTGGACGAACCTCCATGGTAGTACCGTTGCCCTTCCGTGTAGCAAACGGGAGGATTTAGAACGACATAACACCATTCGTGAGATGGCGTTCGGTCCCTTGTAAACAACCACGTCCACAATAAACTCCCCATCTGGGGTAATCATCTCAAGCGGGCGGTCGCCATGTTAGTCTTGTGTTGTTTCCGTGTGTCAGCACTTGAACCGTGGACTAATGCTAATTAGAACGAGAAAGCAGGACGCGACGGTTGCATGCAGCTACAAAACCGATACCGTACGTATACCCGTATAGATGCTTCAGCCAGCGCGATCACAAGCAGACAGCGCGGCCGTGTTGTTTCAATCTGTTTATTTTGGCGGTAGGTGTTGTCAAACTCTGCTGCTAACAAAGAGACAGTTCTCGCCGTTGCAAACAATTGCAATGTTCATCTGCTTCGCTTGCTTGCGCATATATAGACAATTTAAATTCTCGTGCCAGCGCGCCAACGCACCCGACTGCAGCGACTCAACTTGCCCTGGCGGCACGACTTGCTGCCCGGATGTAAACAACCTCCGTTGCCTCCGGCCGGTGACTTGGTGCGGCCGGTGACTTGGTGCGGCCGGAGCTTCAAGCGCCTCGCCTTGGGCCATCATTTTTTCTTATTTGAGAAGGACTAGTAGTGCCATTTGGTGGAAAGATTTTTATGTGCCCCTGTCACACGACGAACGGCCGCTAACAACATTTGGATACGGCGACAGCTGTGGACAGCTCGCTGGTAAGTGCTCTTTCATCAGTCGATGCGTTTGTCAAACGTTTGGATAGGGTTAACTGCGAAGTACCCGTGCCGCACACAGCACGTACACGCACGGGCAAAGAAAAAAGCGCACACTCGTTTCATTGTACTTGTTTGTGGCTTTTGGGGTATGCATTCGCATTCTATTGTAGGCCGGTTTGTAACAGGGCATTCGAGATGAAATCGTTTGTCGCGCGCGGCGTCGTGTCAAAGCAAAGTGACGGTTACTCAGGTAGCCGAATCGCCTCCGACAGCGGTGCATAGTCGGGCCCGGTCGGTGAATATTGTGGGACTCTGTCTCTCACATGCATCGAACTGCTCGTGTTCTTTTTAGTTAACTGCTCTACTTTGTAATATCTATTTGTTAACGCTCCTGATGGCTTGCCTGTCCAAATATAAGTCTTTGTGTTGTTTTCGTTCAAGGCTCTGACTCATTCGAGCGCTCTGGTCGGCGAAAGCCGCAGATCAGACGGCCACCCCCTTCGAAAACTGTGCCCTGTAGATTCGGTGGGGTTGTTTGCTCGCTTGAGTCGACTCTTCACATCTAACAGCGTACCCTATTAAGGAAACGGTGACATGCGTAAAAGATGCTATGAGCCTATCTAACGATTAAATGCATATAGTGTGGACCACGACGGCGACGTGGTTCGAAACCGAAATGTTTTTATTCCCTTTCGGATGATAATGAGGGGTCTGTATACAATCGGGGCCCGTCAGTCGCCAGCTAAGGCCACGTAATTAAAAACACAAATTCATGCCCTTATGGAAGAGAACAGAGTTTGCCGTAGCATGACACAAGTCTGCCGGGCATAAAAAAGGATATCATTTTTTTACAAGAACAATGCACACACTCTTCTTTTGTTGGTAATAAATTTGTCATAATCAATAGTAAGACCATACACAAAAATTACTCGATTCATCTGACACTCGATTTTGACACGGAGCTTGCAGCTCCAAAAAGTGCACTGTGGTTTTGCGTGACGGAAACTTCTACAATCACGGTAAATTAACTGAGGCAGGTGTGTGTGGCATGCAGCGTTGGTAAGTTTGCGAGAATAGCGTTTCCATTTCAGCTGTTTTTTTTTGTTGCCGTGCAATCACAAGTAATTTGGTGCCATGAACGAGGTTTACGTTAGCTAACAAGGCTGTAGTAACGGTTGCGGCTACAAATGACCTTATGCACCAATCACGCTTTTCAGCTCGGTGACACAGAATATTAAGGTGTCAGAATACGGATGACTGAGTCGCCTACTTTATTACTACTGTAAAAAAGAAAGTGTTTTCTGACCCAGTGAAGGACTTTCCTGTATGACTAGCTGTGTTATGACAAATGACCATACTTGATGAGACAAGCCGTAACAAATTAGCTTTGGATGTAACACCAGGAGGGAAATAGGTGGAGGTATCTGCAAGTATAACTGAAACAGTGGGTGCCTGTCCGGCATGAATTCATTATTTGCTGACACGATTTTCTTCTGCAGATCCTGATACATGATCGAGTTGAATGACTTCATAGATCTTAAGGCAGGATAGGCTGTGCTGTACAAGGCAAGGCTGCATTCGGAAACCAAGTTGGCCCCTCCAGCAGAAGTGAGTATTGCCACGGCTTGCAACAGCCGTCCAGCTCGTAAAAGCTCCACTTTTTCTATGAAAGTGAGCCATCATGGTAGGGGAGAGGCAGTGTAAGGGTTTGCATCTTTAACTGTGTGCCCACTCACTTGAATAGATGCAAGCTGGCATCTTAAAGCAAGAAACAGCAGTTAACAAAATCATGCAATACCAAAGTGTTTTTCAGTCAAAAACAAAAACTAATCTATCAACCTACAGAGACTTGCATTTTATTTTCACTGTCATTTAAAGCTGTGCTCGAGTATATTGTGCGGAAGTAATATCTTTTTTATTGCTTCAAAAGCCACGACGGTTAATGTACTGGCACTTGGTTTTATAAAGCCTTTGCATTCCTAATTTAGGTACTGGAATTCGCAGGGAACCTGGCCTTACAATTTTATTACTGTACCGAATTATTAAGTTCGTTTAACCATAGTGTCTGTTTTGAATTTTACGTGTGGGGCATTTTTTTTCTTTTTTGCTTTTTCAGGCAGATGTTCCTCTGACTCCCTGCCTGCATTCCGTGAACGGGGAAGTTAGCCTCCACATCGATGGCCAGCGTGTCTTGACTGCATCATCTTTACTGGGAGGACTGTGTAGTCTGTTTGCATCGTTCTGGGTTTTCAACATTCAATATCCCAAGAAGGCACACAGAGCTCTAACGTTTGTGGAACATGGCTTTTTGGACCTTGCCTGCACCAAACCACGTGTGAAGGATTTAGAACTAATTAACTTTTATCCCATCAATATCGCTCACTAATATTTGTTTTCAATCCTGTAATCATTGGATAGTAGTCAAAAAGAATTTCGTATTATATTTCTGACTTTCTTTTTTTACTGAAAAGGGGATATTTGATGGGAAGTTCTGTATGCTCATAATACAGCTATCTTTCAGTGAAGCAATAATATTAACAAACTAATTTAATTTGAAACAATTATCTAAATAATATTGGCAACTGGTGCGAAATGAATCAACTAAAAATTATCCGGAAAACACGAATTTCATGGCTTTTTGTTCTCACTCTAAAGAAGCTGTCGCGATACCACCCATTCTGTTCTATATCTTTGCAATTAACCCGTCAGACTCGGTCACTTTTCTTGGCGCATTTGTGTCTTTATCAGAACGCACTCGTATTTTCCGCAGCATATTTTTCGTTCTTTATATTACTCATTTATCCATAGCCATCTCACTGCAGTCTGTCTCCTACATCATTTATCTCTTGTGCCTTTACCACCTACAAAATGCTTGTTACCTTTCAATATAAAATCGTTGCACAGCTCTCGCTTATTTCATGACAAATTGAAAAATTGTTTTGTTGTAAACCACTGCAACCATTTTTTCTTCACTTTGTCTACTTAGTACTGATGTGTACTGATAAGTGCTGATAAATACTGACGGGTTCTTGATCCTCTAGTATTATATAATGATTTCATTTACCATGCGGTTGTGTTTCTGCCTATCTGTTTTTCAAGTATTTCCAGTTCTTGTATTATTATTGTTTCTACAATTTGTTCAACTAGCAGACAGCTCTCGCTCATTTCACCACCTACTGAATTTTTTTTTTGTTGTTGTAAAGCACTGCAGCCATTTTTTTCACTGTGTACTGAGCGCTGATGCGTACTGATAAGTTCTGATAAGTACTGACGCGTTCTCGATCCTCTAGTATTCTATAATGATTTCACTTACCATGCGGTTGTGTTTGTGCCTATCTTTGTTTTTCGCGTATTTCCAGTTCTTGTAGTAATAATGTTTCTACGTTTTGTTCAACTAGCATCGTATTGCTGTCTTCAATTCCTAACTGGCGTGTTATTTAGCAATGTACCATTTGTGATTTCTAATATGAGGTAGCCATAACTATTTATTTCGGAACCTCCTTGTGTACACCATGTACCATGTAAACTTGTCTGCGATAGTTCGTTTGAAATAAACTTGAAATCGAGAAAAACCGTGTGAAATCAGTACTCCCGCAGGGAACTAGAAATTCTCTCTTGTGGCCTTGAAAACCTCCTTTCGGAAGGCCTACAAAACTCCCCAAGCTTTCGTCAAACTCCATTCAAAAGAAGTAAATGCTTCCCTTGAAACTCCTAAAAATGCCCCTAAACTAACATAAGTACTTCCAAAGGGAGCCATAATAGGCTCCTATTCAACCGCCTAAAAATTCCATAAACATTACTTAAAAAAGCCCTTGAGGAAGTAAAGAATACTCCATTTTGACCTCCTTAAATTCTCCCGAACATTTCTTAACACTCCCTAAATACCTCCTTTCTATAACCTAAAAACTCCCTGTTTTGAGGAGGTAAACAAAACCTCCCTGTTCCATGTAGTAAAAAAAACTCCTACAAGGAGGACCACTAGAGGACAGGTGAAAAAGAACCTCTATGGAGTATATGGGAGGAAAAAAAGTTTAGAGTGTAGGAAAGCCGAGCATAATCAGGACTCCGGGACGCCGGAGACGTCGAAAATTTTCAAGCGTGTGGCACGTGAAAAAGAGCCCCTGCTTAAACGTGCCGTGTCCCGATTATCCACCACGAACGGGTACTTCTACCCCCCAATCCCAGACCATCCACTGAGATGGAATGACGTCGAGGAACACCGGCTTGTCGCAGCGCGACTTCTGTCAAGAGATCGTACCTTTGAAAGTGTATGACCAGCGTAGGCGAGGTTACTAAGGATTTTGGAACAAAGAGTGGAATAGCTCATCATGTTGTCATGCGTGGTTTTGTCAAACTGACTGTGCCTGCGTCGGAGCCTGTGTGAGGCAGCCCGGACCACTTCTCCGTACTCTCTCCGTCACTCATCCTTGCCTCCGCAATCGCCTTCTCCTTGCGCTCCCGGCCGTCGCTGTTCAGCTGCTCTTGCTCTTCCTTTTTCTATCGCTCTTCTTTTTTGCCCCTGCTCTTGGTCTTCCTTCCCGTTCTCTCGCTCCTGTGCTCCTGCTTCCAGATCTGCTCCTGTCGCCTTGCTCTTGTCCTCCGTCCTCTGCGCTCTCTTCTTTTGTCTTTCTCTTGCTCTTGCCCATCTTGTTCCCGCGTCTGCCTCGCTCGTTATTTGCTCATTCTGTGCTCTCGCTTTGCTCTTGCCGTAGCCTTCGAAGCTGGCTTAGGCGTCGAAGATTAGCTGAGACCAAAAAAAAAAAAAAAAAAACAGACTTCTGCTTGTCTAACATCCGATTTGATGAGCAACGAAGTTGGCGGCAGTTTACTTTTTTTGTAATGCTCTACGTGTTATTAGGGCACTTGCAAACAGCTCGGGTGCGTCTGTCTCCTTCAGGAAAAAAATAGTGGGATGATGAAACCGCTCCTCTTTCGTCGTTGCCTCGCGCGAATAGGGGGTGGAAGGAAATACCGTTAGGGCAGTTTCGTAGCCTATACGCGGGCTGCAAGGGCTTCAGTTTCTAAAATGAACTGTGTGTTCGTGCTCCCGCTCCTCATTCTGTTCTTGACGCTAGTGATGCGCGGGAACAACTACCGTGATCCCTAGCGACGACCACCACGAGTAGCGGAACGGGATCAAAAGCAAACTGCCCTTCTCACATACAGGGTGTTGCGACAATAATTGGAACACTTAAAATTTTTGCTGAGCGCACCGCCGCTCTGTTCACGCTGAAACTTGCCACCAAGGTCGCAATTTGTGGTCTATTTTGTTTGATACCGGGAACAACGACGGCACTTACCTGTGTATTCTGGAAATAAATAAAAACGATTTTCGCCTATGGGGAAACGGCGGGTGATTTGGACGTGCGAGCCAGCGCAAGTTGATGTTGGAACGACGGAACCACCTGCAGAGTTAAACGCACGTTTGGGATTCACGTACGGAGCCAAATGGTGCAGCAGACGATCAGAAAATGCACCTAGAAATGAGCTAGCAGACGGTCAGAAAACCCGGTTTTCGGGCTCGCACGTCCAAATCGCGGTCATTTTCCTTAGGCGAAAATCGTTTTTATTTATTTTCAGGGTAAACAGGTAAGTACCGTCGTTGTTGCCGGTGTCAAACTAAATATACCACAAAATGCGACCTTCGTGTGAAGTTTGAGCGCGAACAGAGCGGCGGTTCGCTCAGGAGAAAATTTTAAAGTTTTCCAATTACCGTCGCAACACACTGTATAGTGCTCCCGCGCAGCGAGCTTCAATCACGGGTGCGATCAAGCGGAGATGTGGCGGCTGGACATACCTTCTGCGGTGTTCAAGTCTTGAAGAGTGTTTCAACACGTTTACACGAAGCAGATAATGCACGCTTACATGATGTCCCAACTAGCATCCATGCAAAATTCTAAAGAAATTAGTTGTTAGTTCCATACAAGCGAGACCAAGTAAATCTAGACCACAATCGCACCCTAGTTTTTCACGTGATTCACGGGAAGAACACGACCCGTTAGCGCGTTATAATTGCTCACAACTGCTTGAAGTACGTACTCCCTTGTTTGAAACGTTTGAAAATGATTTTGAAACGCCCGCCCACATCACATCATCCGAAGTTGAAAATAAACATAACTTCAGTCTAATCCAGCTCATCTTAGTTAAGAACGTTTTTTGGGCTTCCAAACAGCAACGGAACGCTTTCTATTGGGCTCCGCATTCGTTCGTAACATGGTTACTTTCGAGTTAGAGTGTATCATCTCAGGTGCGACGCTCTGTGTCAGCATTGAATTATAGACCCTGGTCTCTCAGCCGACTGCGGCCCTGCCCCGAGGTCTGGCGGTGCTTACGCTGTACACAGCAGAATGTGATGAAGAAGTGCGCCTCGATAAGTTGGCGTGCGGTGATCTAAATAGCGGGCAGGAGAATGCGGGAAGTAATTTGTATGTCTCAACGCACCTGCTTTGAATTAGTAGCCCACGGTTCGCCACGCCCGCCTCGGTTGTTCAGATGCAGGCTTCGCCTGATGCGGATGAATTTTCTTTTCGAGGGAGCGGGCGAGTGCGGTGTCGGCTTTTATAACTGTAGCAGCGGTCGACGGCAATTGGCGAACGCCGCTATGTAGCGCTAGCTAATTGCGCCCGGAAACGTCCACCTATTGCTTCTTTTCGCTTCCGGTACACACGCTTCGCTTTCCCGCGCGCGCTTCCCCTTCGTGGCTTTGCATGTATACGGAGGGGCGCAGGTGCGGGTTTGTGAGAGCGTTAGCTTAATTGCTTATCGCAAGCTCTATCCAGCTGCAAGTGGAGTTGTGAAGAGCGTCGTTAACGAGATTCCGCTCGCTGTTGTAGCACTTCACGTCCTCGTTTTCATCTTTTTGGGCCGATAGCATTGCAGTCTTTGGGATTTCGCGTGCGGTGTGTTACCTGCAGCACACTGCGTACGTTCGTTAAGGCGATCTGAATTAGAACTAGGATAAATGATAGGTTTGTTATTAAACTACAGTGAAATCAATGTCGATTCTTCCTTTTTTTCAATCACTTGCGTTATTGTTGAATGTGTCACTAACCCCACCCATGTGTCACTAACCCCACCCATGTGTTCACGCTGCCAGTCGTCGTATCGACGGTGCGGTGGAGGCGCTGTCGGGGCAGGAATTTCTTTACCAGTAATAGCGCGGCGTGGTCGATGTGGTCGCGCATTGCTGTTTTCGAGCGAAGCTAGGTATACGACTGTGCCGCAGGATTGACCTCATCAAATATTTCTTTTCTGCTCCATTGTTTTTATTGTGTCTTTCTTCCATTTAGTTTTGTATCTTTTTTGCGCGAATTACATCGAGCGGCTGTTTTACTTTGACGTCGTGTTTGCGTTTCTTTCTTCGCTTTAGTTTCCCCGTCTCTTTGGTCGAAATTATTCAACAAACGGACTACCACACACGTCACAGCCTCCCCAGAATAAAGGTCTTCGTGGCTGTATCTACTCTCGTACCGCGGCTTTCACGTTTCACGCGACACGTGATAGACTAACTTTGTTACAACGCCGATGGCGAGCGGAAATAACGCGATGATGGCGTAGCCTACTTCTTCTTGGACACCCGGGCTCAAGTCTCATACGAACTTAAGTATCTTTTTAGTTTACCGAACAATAGCAACTGCAGTTTTTGCAGAACGTGGCGCCCAAGGTTTTCGCCTTAAAATTGCACGTCATGACTTGGGAGTTGCACCAGTTGTGCCTGTCATCACTAAACCGTGTAGCATGGGGCCAAATATTTTTACTCGCGTATCTCAAACCGCCATTTTACCCGGGGACTGTAGCTTTGGAAATAATTTTGCAATAGATTCAGCAGTAGCCGTGCAGGCTATGGGTCCAGCTGCTGCTTCAACATTTTTTTGCGTTGTATTTTGATGCAGTAAGC
>NW_027526225.1:55128232-55173959 GCF_048455015.1 Haemaphysalis longicornis | reverse complement strand
CAGCTTCGAGTGACGGTGGGACCAGCCCGGCGCAAGCGCATGGGCGCTATTGATTACACCACCACCCCACCCCTGGCCCCGACGCGTTCGACGCAGCCCTCGCTCCTAATAACCCCCACCGCTGGTGCGCTTAACCAGGCGAAATTTGTCACCGCCATCGAGCTCCGGCGATCCTTTCTCGAGCAGTGTGTGTCGTATACCCGAACGCTGCGTCAAATGGCTTCCTTCGTGCCGTGCTGCATGCGCGGTGTTCGTGGGTTCCGCATACGGGATGAGACGAGGGGGCCCTCCTCCGAATTGGTGCGCGAATTTACAATCTCTCTCTCTCTCTCTCTCTCTCTCTCTCTCTCTCTCTCTCTCTCTCTCTCTCTCTCTCTCTCTCTCTCTCTCGTCGCATCGGCGTGTGGGTGGGTGACTATAGTCTGGCGGGAAGTCCGCGCTAATGACTCAGCATAGTCCATTGTGAGCCTACGGGGAGGGTTCTCGCTACAACACGCCAGTGAGGGGATTTCGGGGAAAGGGGAGGGGGAGCGTCAGGAGAGGGCGAGCTTGGCGAATCCCTAATTATTCAAATGGAAGCATTGACCCCTCATCGGCTAAAACGAGCCCTGGGGACGGGGCGGGCGGGAGAGGATCGAGTGGCCGATTGTCAAGATTGCTATCGCTTTTGCTACCCCTTCTGTGTTGTATGCAATCCATGTTTCGTTTTTTAAAGTGTCAACTATAATGCCCTCGCTTTGAAGAGTCGCACCGTTGGCGAATTATGCTCTTTCGGAGCACCGGCACGGTCGTTTTCGGGCGAGCTTGAGCTTAACGATATCTTGCTGCAAAGCCACGCGGTGGATATGGCGTGCACCAACTCTGCGAAAGTGCTTGCGAAATCTAACTGCAATTTGCCGAGCTCATTGGAGAGAGCATTGCCTTTGAATTGTAGTTATAAAGTAATAATGAAAGTAAAATTCGGCGGATGAATGGGCGGATGAGAGCAGTTCACCTCTCATCTGCCTTAAAATTGACCGCATTATTCAGGCTAGTATGTTTACGCAATACAGAATGTTACTTCGGTATCGTGAGTTGTTGCTGTTGGCAACGTTTATTGACTTCGGTTCAAAAGTGCAGCAGTGGGTGGCCATCCTATTCCGGTAGGCCCGTGGCTGCAGAGTTCGCCCGGAGAATCACGAGCTCATCGTGAGTTTATCCTTTATTTTACCTTAGAAGCACAAGGACAATAGTAAGGACAAAAGTCAATACGAACGAGATGCTGATTGAAAGAATAAGTAGGGGTAGTTTCTGGGTTTTGTATTTCGCCTTTTTTTCCACCTTTCCACCTTTTCTGGACAGCTTCTGGAGAAGCGTGCTCTTTGTGGCTCCCGGATGACTCATTATCATCCTATAAGAGAGAAGGGAAGAGAGATGTATTTGCAAGTGTACTCGCCAACTCTACAAAACGTCTGTGTGGTACCGCAGTCGGCGTAACCCTCCTGACGGGCAAAAGCAAACACTCTAAGCGTCATGAACAAACTTTGTTTGACCGAATTCGCTCCTATATCCTTACTCCCCCATCCCTCAACAGGCGTTCAACCTGCCTGCTAGAGTAAATTCATCCATTTATCTTCATATTCCCCTCCTTTTCTTTCAGTCGTTTGGTTTACCCGTCTGTATCCGCCAATCCCCTAAGTCGGTGTGCGACGTTTTCGTTTCCAGCACGAACACCTATAGTGCTTCCCTTGCGAGTATTTCATCCTGGAGGATTGTTTCTGGGTATAAGCTCCTCAGTGGAGCTTGAATATACCGGGGATCACCGTGACGGTTTCGTTTTTCCTCCGTTCTTTAGATTTTGCGGGATTTCATCTTCCGCTTCTCACGGACGCTGCAACCTGCTCTCAGTAGGTGCACCTGCGCCATATCTCGTGCTCGCTGCCGGAAGCAAGTTTCCGAATCGACCAGATATCGAAACTCTGTTGCATTTCGACTAAATTTCGCTTTGCCGACAAACTTGACAGCGCAGTGGAGCTTTCCGCGCGGGTTTCGGATATATTTACTTGCGCCTGAAACAAGAGAGGAAGTGAAGCCTTTTTAAAGCCAAGCTTTCCGCATAGCTTTGAAACTTGTAATGCCGCGTGAGCACCTTGGATGACGGTGATCCAGGAAAACCAACAAACGCAAAATATGTGCTAAAGCCGAGGCTTTTGTTTCAGTTTCCAGCTATTTGTCGAGTTTTTGTTCATACGTTTGTGCCGTTATGATTCAAAAGCCGTTCACCAATCTTTGCGACCACAGGATATGTAATGGCGGGGTACACTTGCAGTCGAAGGTTTGCTAGCGACAAACAGAACAGTTAATATTAAAACAAATGTTATTGTGCATGAATTTTTTTTTTTGCCATTCGTGTTATTGTTCGCTCGACTAGTTAATAACCAACTGGCACTTGTCGGCTCACCGTATTTATCACCTTCAATGACTCGGGAAGCCCGTCATCATCAGCCCCGTTCCCTAACACCTTATTTTGATTTTTCTAATTATGCGCATAACAACTGAATTGAGTTCACTGACAGGAACCATATATCTTCAGCAGTGATTTTGCTGTCCCATTGGAACACACACTTTTTTGTTGTTTCAAGGAACAGCGGGGCTATTCCTTGTTCCTTGTTCCATTGCGAAAGTATAATTTAATGTTCTTGCATTGTGTTCATTGCCTTGATTGCTGCCATAATGCCCAATCTGCCTGGACCTTCAATTGTCTGCTATAGTAAATGAGTAGTATTTTGTCTCACGGTCCCCGTGATTCCTGCCCGGACGCTGTAATTCGGAGTCTTGTAAGCGGTTTCTTTCCCGTCATAGAAAGACATCTTTGCTTTTCGTTTTTGTGGTTCTTGTCAATGTAATCAAGAGTTCGCGTGCCTATTTTGCAGTCTTCTTGCTTTCTTCGCGTCATTTATAGTAACCCGTATACACGTTGCGCCCTCATTTTGAGTATTTGAATATTTGATTTTTATTTCTTGGCAAAACCAAGGGGAGGCTGAGACTAAAGGCGGACGGGTCCTGACAGGGGCCTCAACCACCCGATTTACAGTGTACTGTCGGGAGCAAAAGTCTGGATTCCACGCGAGCGGCGGCCGAAATGCATTGCAGCGCCACCCTGCGAAAGCTCGCCTGCTGTCGAGACACCGGCTGTAGGGCCTATCTTAACTGCACGCATGTTCGTTTGCTCGCACGAGTCTGATACGCTTTTTGTTCACGGAAAGACCGAACGGTGTCGCTTCGGCCGTGTCTAGCATTTACGACTGGGCAATTCCGTCGGCGTGTAGCATTTGCGATACGGTCTCAGTGAGTGGCAGTAAGCGGCCACTGATGCGTTGAACGGGTAGTTTTTCGTCACTCTTTATCAGCGTTACACATCGAAAGTAGTTGCTATCTGCGACTGCACCGCAAAACAATAGTCTCAAACTGGTTTAAGGAAGCGTGTCGCTTCGCGACTGCTTTTATCGAATGAATCGAACGAACATGCGTGCAGTTAAGATAGGCCCTACAGCCGGTATCTCGCAGCAGGCGAGCTTTCGCAGGGTGGCGCTGCAATGAATTTCGGCCGCCGCTCGCGTGGAATCCAGACTTTTGCTCCCGACAGTACATAATAACACGTCTGTTCACAAATTTAAGCATAATAGCACAATCGGAATAGAGAAGTAGCACAAAGCAAAGTAATTACTACATTTCCTATGTATTATACAAAGCATAGGTGTGAAATTCACAGAAGGATCACAGTGTAGTCACCCCAGTATAGCTCTGCCGAACCTAACACAGACGTCCATCTACACAGGAATTTGGCGTTGAGCCTGCCGAACGGAGTAGAAATGGGCGCAACGCAAGATCCTAGTACACAGCTCCACAAATCCTAGTACACAGCGGAATTGCGCTTCCCATTTCTTTGTTCGCCCGTCGTCCCAACGTTAACATTGCAACATTCACACGTCATGGCATGCGATGTTTATCTGCATACATGAGTAGTGATGAGCTGAAGACGTGTGCTCATGTTTGAAGATGCTGAGAAAGTTCTCAATTTTTTTTCTCTCTCGAGCTTTAAAGGGGACTCTGCAACACTTTCGATAAACGCTTTCACTCTTTCCTTTGGGTCTGGAAGCATTGTGAAAGTTACCGTTATCGCCAGCACAAAGCGGCACTGCGTGATTTGCTCGTCGCATCAGATCCGCCTTCCGTTTCTGCTTTGCTTTTTTGGCGATTTCCTTTAAAGGAGCCATGAAGAGAAAACACAAGTTTGGTTCATTCAAAATATTGCCTCGTTAGAATCATACTGACACCACTTTTAACGTAAACTTCGCTCAAATAAGCTACATAATTAGGAAAAACGGGAAAGGTCATGCGACCCACCAGCTCATTTCCCGCAACAGAACCTATGATGTCACACGAGAATGCTCTGCGATTGGCGGATGCCGGCACAAGCAGACGCAAATTAGTTAGAGCTTACAAACTAGCCGAACGAGCGATTTGCGCTTAAATTTAGGGCACATTCTTTACAAAACAATAAGAATGATGGGACAAAAAGTGGAAGTTACGAAAGCACATGTAAACATAGAAGTACTTATGCGTACTGCTGTTCGTACTGCGCACAGCATGCTTGGTTTAGCTGCACGGCACTACGGGGCTTGGGGTTGTCTCAGACGACACTGGCCGATTGACGCAAGCAACGGTGTCTTACGTGACCACATTTGTCGAGCGAGCACTGTTTCAGGGAACGAATATTTTCTCCCAGAACAAAAACAAGCCAGGTTTAAATACGGGCAAAAACAAACCAAACGCTTGCCATGGTATGGTGGCGCCATCTAGGTTCGGGTAACGTAAAGAAACGTGGGAACAAACCAACACCGCTGTACAGGGTGGAGACAACCTTTGAACGGTCCCGTGCCGCCGCAATTGGGCCAACGTGCTCAACGCGTTGTTCTTTTCGTTTCCCACGAGACCTAGCAACGCGAAACAGACAATATGATTCAAACTTCTTCAGTGAACCGCGTTGCGGCGATAATTTTAGCGCGGTTTTGACACAATGACTTGCTTCGGCGGTGAGCGAGCGACACAAAATGGCGGCGCCAGCGTATACGTGTCTCTACCCTGTACGGCGGAAATTGAAGGTATTCTAGGTTGCAGAGCGGTCGGTTCCTGTGATGTCATTGCAGACACCGAAAACAAGGATTTAGCGGGAAAATCAAAATTTTAACCTAAATTGTTTAATTTCTCAGTGAATAAAGCATCGTTTGTATCCGGACAAGCGCTGGGGGCACTATAAAACACGAAATCTTTCGAATAAAACCAACTTTCATTTTCTCTTCATGGCTCCTTTAAAGTGGCTACCAAAATAATGCGTTTTTGCTTCAACTGCAAGTAAACTGAATGACGTAATTCAAGCTCTTGCAGAACGCCAATACCGAGAAAGAGAGAAAATCTTTTTTTATCAAGTTTCTAAATTATCTAATGGCCATAGATCAGTATTTTTTGGCTGAAGTACTTCGTGACCCCGTATTCCAAGTATTAGATGTGTTTGCTGACTACAGTCTGACAACTTTTTTTAGGTTTAGAGAAAAGGTGAGAAAAGTGTTGCATGCAGGGTTCCGTTAAAATTCTGCGTTTCCGACTGTATTTTTTTCTTGTAGACCGTGCAAGGTAGCCTCGGTGAATTTGACGAGAACTGAACCTAAAGGTATGATATACACGTGCAGCCCCTTTTTTACCCAGGATGGAATGTGCAAAGCTGTTGTACTGAATGATCCGCCTGGGCGCTTGCTCCGTTGTCAGAATGCTGCATTAATCACAAGAGCTTCGAAATGACTAATCAGTAAAAAAAAAAAACAAGGGATTCGGCACTGTACAGTTCATTGCATAGCACGGTCTCAATCCACTACCATGATCAAAGAGGACTTCGCTATCAGGACTGATAGCGAATGTACTGAAGGAGGTTGAGAGCGCCCTAACATCCTTATCGGGCGATTTGTTTCACGCCTATACTGCACACAATACCTAATTTCCACCGATCAAGATATCCCCAGTTGATCAATCGCTAAGGGTGCTGGGCGTTTGTTAAGCCACATGTGTTCCCTCGTGTATCCTAATGCCGAGATTTTGGTAGCTTGGGAATCGACATACTTTAAAACACCAATTTTGCGTCCCTCCTCTCCTAAGTAGGGTTGCCTGTATATTTATTCCGTTTTTTCTACCATTCCTTCACCCCCGTCGTCGCACTTATGTTCTTAAATGGTCCTATGAATGCCTAACCGCGTCTTCTCCATGTCTTCCGAGTGTCTTCAAAGACTTACGCGTCTGCGTTACGCCCTGCTTTCAAGGGAGCTACGCGTCGTGCGTCGCGTGCCCCCTTCACGTTTCCCCGGCCGACACCGCTTCAACTTCTCGGCTGACACCTCGCGACATCGTGGCTGGGGACGTCTGCTAAACCCATCATTTTGGGCCACACTGCGCGCTGCTCTTAGACGGTCCGGAGAACTCCGTGCGCAAGACGTGCCCGGTATAATAAGCAAGCAGTCAGAGCTGTCCCCCGCCAGGCTTGCTGCGCGGCGCTCTGACGTGACGCCGAGGGGCGAGAACTCCGTCTGCAGGAGTGCACGTACAGCGGTGCTCCCGTTAACTATGACAAGTCGCTTTCGCTCCAGCTGATCTCGGTAGTTGCGAGCAGCGCTGTGTGGACGCTGTTTGACCGGCCAGCCAGCCAATAGAGAAAGCCCGGTGCGTTACAACATTGTATTGTCATTCGACGTGAAGCCATCGCCGATTCTATTATCAATTCTCCTTGCGCCTTCGTTTGCATGCAGGCATCACCCCAACCTTCTTTATCTTTTTGCGTTCTCCGTACAGTTCGTTCAGGACCTCAATACTGCTTAAACCGCCCCCGTTTAGCGACCTACGTTTTCGTTTTTTTCTATCCGACCGCTATTGATTCTCTGATCCTCTTTGATGCGTTTAAACCCAACTATGCGTGCAAAGCCGATTGTGGCATTGCCATTTCGGTGTTTTCTTTGAGGCGGGATGGCTTCAATACAGACATTTTTTGGCCGGGTTTAGTGTACATGGCTGAGGTAAATAATAGTTGTTCTCTGGCACCATAGGAATGTATTGAGCTGGCGGAAAAAAACAAAGTCTACCAACTACACCGTGAACAAAAAAATACGGTGATGTCGTTTTCCCTTGGTTTTTTTTTTTATCATACAATATGACTCAGGCCATCACACCATTGTCCTCGTTATCACTGCATTAGTAGGGAGTGAACGAACCAGACGGGGTGATAGCGATGTCGCTTGCTGTGGAAGAGCAGAGCTGGATTAGGGCACGATAGAGGTTATAAAACGCCATTTCCCAATCGCCCGCAAAGGTATTCACTGTTTTTACCAATATGTTTTCCGAAACAATTATCTGTGGTTTAGGTTGCTGGCTGGTGTGGGCTTTTTTTTTTTTTTAAGTGCGAATGCACTTCTTAAGCGAGCCTGAATCGTCCGCCGCCGTCGTCCGCATAGCAACAGCTGCGGGTGCGCGCGCTCCTCGTCTTCCTCCTCGTCTTCCCTAGCAACGGGGGGAGATGGGCGCGCGCTACTCTCCTCCTCCTCTCTCCGCTCAGTGACTGCGGGTGTTGGGCGCCTCCTCTCCACTTCGGGCGGGAGAGCTCTCGATCGCGTAGCGGGCGCTCCGCATTCCGACGCGTGAGGGCGCTCGTGTAGCCCTCGCCGTAACGGCGGGCGCTACTCTCCTCCTCCTCCACTCTCCGCTCAGTGACTGCGGGTGTTGGGCGCCTCCTCTCCACTCCAAGATCACGATATCCACCGTAATCGCGCAATCAACAACCGTGCATTCGCACTTACACACTCTCCCCCTCGGGGAAGTGCGAGGGAATTTTTTTTCGCTATAATTGTTCAAACGGGCTGATAAAACTCCGTGGTGATCGCGATTTAATTATAACGTTCCCCGCTTTTTTTTCCGGAGTAAAGCTATCCCCGCGCTCCACCCTTGTCCGCCTCTTGCGATCCTGTGTTTGCATCGCTCCTGATATAATCGACGTCGCTCGGATTTTAAATTCTTCTCTGAAATGTGACCCAAACTAGAATATTGTGCTGCTGCTATCATACTGCGTAGCCGCTCCGATACCAGGGCTCCAAGTCAGGCCTTACCCTTCGAGATAAGGGATTCTTCTGCAAAATTCGGCGCCGCGGGTTGGACTGTGTACCTCGGCGGCAGTCTTTGCAGGAAAGCTAGCAAATAGGGAAGCAAACAGCGTGCCCTCCAAACTAACCTAAACACCTGAAATACGTTGTGCTTGGGCTAACATGCATTGAAACCCCCTTGACCCCCCCTCTTTTTAAAACGAAGCTGTCTATGCCTCACTGATGGCGTCAATGTTCGAGCAAGACGCACTGCAGGCGAGCCAACTTTACACAGTGGGTCCCACAACATGATGGCGCTGATGATATGATAAGAGAGGCTTTCTCTGCCAAACTGACGGCGTCGTCCACCTCACTGGTGCCGTCCATAGTTACGCCCAAGACGGACTGCAGGAAAGCCAACTTACCCTAGTGTTTCCACAAAGACGCATCAAGCACCTCAAGAAAACAGAAAATTACACCATCTTCCCGTAGGGGAACCCTGAGTAGTATGCGAAGCAGCCATGGGGTCGACTGCAGCTCCCATTAGTTTTCAGTTCGCCGTTTCCGTTGACGTTCAGCTTCGCGTGCCTTCGCTGTATCAGTAGCTTCTTGACGTAGTTTGAATGAGTGAAGGACATGAGGCGCGTTCGTAGCCCTTGCTCCCGTCTCGGTTTGTAGCGCAGTGGGAAGTGCGCCACGTACCTCCCGTTGCGACTAGGGAGCCTACATGCCGCCGTCTACAGACGGCGGCATGTAGGCTTCCTAGTTGCGGCCAGAGAGTCGTGGAATCGAAACCGGGTGCCGCTTAACTATTTCTTTTTATAGTGGACTGCGCTGACGTCAGCCCAAACTCTGACGGGGCTGAAGAGACGCGCATGCGCAGTAGAGTGCGGACGGCGGACAACAACAACGAGGGAGGGAGGGACACAGCCCCAAGCTTGAGATGCTTCGCATCTATAAAAACGCTTCCAGTGGTCGGAGCCCAACGTGGGTCCCTCGCATTATGAAGCCGACGTCTGTTCGACTGCCCTATTCTGACAATGTCCAAGCGTCTCGATTTTGGACTCTGAGGACTCTGACTTTGACTAAGGTTGCACGGGAGAAAGCTTCGCGTTCTAACCATCTTTTTCTTAAGAAAGGGGCTTTGATTTCTTTTACCTATGCTTGCCGCTAACCTTGCAGCCCTCGGCATGTTGGAAGTCCGAAATCTCCGGGACTTGATTTTGCCTACTCGATTGTATTTCGTTGGGGCACAAAAGGTAGCGGTTTCAGTGATGCACGGAACTTCGATAATATTTTCTTGGGCGCGCTTAAGCCTGGTTTCTTTTGAGTCCGACAAGTCGGATCCGACATGTCGGATCCGACTTGTCGGTCCGACACGCGAGTCAGCGTCGGGCGGCCGTTTTCTTTTGCATTTGGGAGCCGGACGCCGCCATCAGTGTCGGGCCAAATACGTCACTTGAATCAAGTACTGTGATTGGTTCTAGACAGTCAACCAAAAACAAAGTTAAAGCTCTGACGTCGTCGCTCTAAGGCGGCCGTTTTCTTTTGCGTTCGGGAGCAGGACCCCGACAGCAGTGTCGGGCCAAACACGTCACTTGAATCGAATATTGTGATTGGTTCGTCCGACCTTATAGTACTTTTTGTTTACGCTCAAACAGCTGTTGTGGTCATTTGAGAAAATTTGAGTTTATTTCCCTCAGCATGGCGCGAATGTTGATCTCACTAGACTTAATCAGCCTGCAGCTGTAACGTCTATGTAGACGCAAGCGCATTGGAGAGCTTCCCATAAACCAGTGCATGCCCGGCGATGCTGCAGCTTGGCTCGGGCAGGGTCACTCTGGCTTAGATTATGAAGCGGCGACGGCGCAAAATCTTCCCGTTTTTCCGAATCTCATGCGGCAAGACTGTTCTTTGAAGCATAATCGCTCTCCCAGCAATGTAACATGCGTCCACGTACGCATAGCAGCGCTCTGTGATTACGCAGAAACAAGCTCTCGACCGTTCAGCGCATCGCATTCTGATACGGTGCGCACGGGCTGTCTATTTGCGTCGTTGCGGCAAATGTTAGCGCTTCTTTCGGCAATTGCAATGAGCACTGGTATTTTAAATTCTGCGACGCAGGGTACAAAATTTTGGTATGGGAATACTCATTTTGCGATTACGCGCCTGTGGAACTACGATCAGTCAGCGATCGTATTTAGGAACTGGCAAAAACCAGAATAGTTCCACCGACCGTCGCCGCAGTGTTTTCTTTTTTTTTTTTTAATGGCGATGCCGGCTTTGACCTTTGTGTTCTACAACGAGATTACCTTTTCTGGACGACTGTACGAAGGCTCCCATCCAGGTCAACAGTTTTACTAATAACTTCCACAGAAAACACATCTAGGCACATTTAACGCTTTGCTGCATGTTTCAAGTACATTTGTTTACAGTTAATTATGCTGATTCCGACACTACAGATTTTGTTTGCAAATTAGCACAGGCTTAGAACCTGGTCCGGGGTTTGTAAAAGCAGGCGTCCGTACACGTCTGCATATGGTGGCCATATACCAGAACGCATGAGCGATTCATACAGCAGAATGGAAGTTTTTTTTTTTTTTTATCCCTCACAGGAGCAGGCCAGTCCCGCCACCTGCGCTTACTGGGGGTACCAGCCGTCTGGCCAAATTAATTTCAAAAAATCAATTCACATACTGCCTCCCACCCTCCCCGCTCCTTTCTTGCAGCCTGGGTTACTGCTTGTTCATCGGATTGGAGTGAATAGCTGACACTCTCCTCCTACTTCTAATGGTCCCCATGGTAGTGCCCTTGGTCTTTCCTTTAAATTTTCTGTAATAAATTATTTCCATTGTAAATGAGCCTAGACAGATTTCGCTATATGCTGGCAATTTCACTATTTCTTATAATATCCCCTCCTGGAGTCATGTGTGGGCTACGGGGTTAAAACCGGATGACTGCAGTCTCCCTTCATATCATCAACAAAAAGAGTCCACTCACACTTTTTTACCCTTTTTCAGGAAAACTTGCCCGAAGCTCAGAAATGTACTCGTCTAGCTATTGTATAAACTAGCAACTTGAGCTGAAGTCACATATAAAAACCAATGTTTCCTCATCTTGTCATGAAGTCGGTTTTATAAAGCATAAACTCGCCGATACACCAGCAAAAGTTAGGTTACTTTTGTACCCTACTTTAATTTCATAGAAACTTCAGTATGCCTGCACCGTCTCAGACCCCTATAGAGGAAATAATATCGAAATGGTTGAAAAGGCTCTAAGAAAGGCTGTTGACTTTATTTATTCTAAATATAATTGCACAAATTCTCTTTGTGAGGTGATATAAGCTTATGGGATTCGAATATTAGTCAAGGAGAAAGTTTTTGCATCTTACATTTGTTCACTGTTCAGAATTCTAACTATGGACACACGGATTCTGTTAATGAGCTCATGCAAACTGGTGCGATTGAAACACTAGGGAAAAAAGAAATCTTAATGCCTTAAATTTTTTGCTGTTGTTATGCTACAAACTTGGCCTAGATACAAGACCACGACATACTTCAAAATAATATTAATCATTACCATTTTCATTCTTTCACCCGTTCTACACACCGGTTGAAATTTTTTTTTCCCACATGTATTATCGACTGGAAAAATACGCCTGAACATATGTCTTAATTAATTTGAATACATAGAAGCAAATGTTTAGTTTATTTTAACCTTTTGTTCTTTCTCATTACTGCCACATGTTGTATCCTGAACTGCTGGTATCTATGATCTTGTTCACACCTTTATGCCCTTCCTTCTTGGGCCTCTGGTTCGCAGTACGCACTTCAATAAAAATTTAAAAAATAAGTGACAAGGGCAGCTGGAGGTGCTGAAGAAAAATTGGCTTCACACTAATTGCAGAAGACTCACGGCAGAACACGACGTGTATACCCCACACAAAATAAAACTCGCCGATATAATTTTATTTCAAAACAAGACAGCTATGTACAAAAACAGATAGGCCCCAGAGATTTATAGATACATGAATTAATAAGCCTTAGTTATATAACAAAGCTGGCTACGTTTTGTTAAGAGCAGTGATGCCTCAATGAGTTACCAAGATCTAGTTCATTTCCGTAATTTCCACTTATAACACGGTCTTCTGTTTTGAAATGAAGCCTTTTTCGGCCAAAGTTAGGCAAGTAAAGGCACAGCAAAAAGAGTTCCTTTGTTTAATGCTACCAAATGTACTAAGTATTACAGAATTGAAACACACAAGGTTAAGTGAACAACACTACATACAACAATAAGTTAAGTTTATGCAGACTTCGAAAAAAAAAGATCAGCACTAGATGACGCTAAACTGCAGCACGGTTTATTGACATTTCATCGATAGGCACACAACTCGTAATGATCAAGTAGTCTCATGCATGTTGAACCCTTTCATTTTGCACCATTCATATTTTTCTTCTCCTGGGTTCCCTAAATATAAATTGATACTTGAGCATCATCACATACACTATGTTCTTGCAATCAGTAAAAATTTTATGCACTCAACACCAATACAATGGCTTAGAGAGAGAGAGAGAATAACTTTAATGGAGACCAGCGATGCTAGCCGAGCCGTCGGGCTGGCTCGCTACGCTAAATGAGAGAAGAAAAACAAACAAACAAAATAAAACGTGAAGACGAAAAGATGTCTTTTGATGCGGCCAAAATTTTCAATGACAAAACTTTGTCCAGTTCTGTGCTCCGAAGAAACTCCAAAGGAGCTTTGATTGCACGTGCAGCCTGACTGGGACCGGACCATAAAGGCAAAAAGCAAAAATGCTCATGTCGAGATTTTGGCATATTTTAAAGATATTTAGGAGGTCAAAATAAATCCAGAGTACTTTAATACGGCGCACCTCATAGTCCAAGTGTAGCTTTGGTGCATTAAACCCCATAATCAATCAAATCAATGTAACCAGTTGAGAGGTAGAAAACACAGTTCATTTGCAGTGCCTTGCTTTATATTTTTGCAAAAACACATGCCCGCTGCCAATAAAGCTGCAAGTTACTATAATGCCAATACCATCAAAGTACTCCTCATAAAATCAAATGCTCTTACAATCACAGCTAAAACAGTCAGCTTCAGACCGTTCTAGTGCCCTTTTCCACTTCTCCCTACGCTTGGCGCCAGACAGAAGACAAAAGTGCTACACCCGTTCATTTGTGCCTCTGCACCTGGAATGGCAAGTCAACACACAGCCCAATCTAGGCATTCTCGAGCTCAGGATACCTGTCGGTTACTTTATGCACAAAGCGCAAGCACATGAGCTTAGTGCAACAGGGATGGTGTAGTGGAAGAACCACGTAAGGCAGACCGAGGCCATTGCTGCATGAAATGGGGCTGAAAGCTGTAATTGCGCGGGAGCCTTCCAGATGATGATAGTGATGTTAGATAAATGATTTGGGAAATGAATACTGAAGACATTAGCTCCACAAATGGTGTTGCTTGCTGCGTCAGATAGGGTGAACACAGTAAATGAAAAAAAAAAATCTGGAAAGAGTACGTAGAAACAATGAATAAGAGGGAGAATGAAATAAATCAGGAACATTTGAAAAAATGGCAGTAGTAGGATAACAGATCTCAGGATCTCAAAGTTATAGAACGTCGACCAATCTAGAGCCTTTGTCCGTAGCGCAGTGTCAGCATGACTGCTACAGTTCACAAAAGTGATTCAGTTCTGAAAAGTTTTTTCGTAGCAATCGCACAAGAGTTCTTTTCGCTGTTTCGTGTTGGGTTGCATGCTGCGTGCAGTAGCACAAGAAATGACGCATGTTCTCTTTCATAGAGTAAGGGCGTTCTGCATTCTGCAGGCCGTCCAGCCTCTGCATAAGCGTTTTGGAAGAGGGTGTTCACTTTGTGGAGTGATTTTTTAGTTTATTTTTTGATCTTCTGCTGTTGAATGAAGCTAGACCCTCAAGCAGGTGGACAAAAGGCTGAAAGTTGGTACACATAAAAACTGAGTGGAAGAAAAATGAGAAGTGAGCAAATGGTGCGTTAAAGCCAGGAAAACCTCGATGTCATTAGCAATGGTCTTGACCGCCACCGCCTTTGACACTTCTGAAACCTCTACCAGTTGGTATACAGTTGTTCATTTATTTTTAAGTGTGATAGTATGACCGCGTGTTAATCTTTTTTGCACAACTTCAGCGTCACGCAAAAAGTCAACGAAAGAGGGCATGCCATGCAGTGAAGCTAGAAAATTTGAATGTCATGCGGCAAAGCCAACTTTTACTGCTCAATTATTCCCAAAATTTTCAATACTGGAAAACATTCAGCACTTTGAATGATAAAAGTGCACCGCAAATCGAATAGCAAACAGCATTCGCAAAGTGTTTGAAATTTCAGAAATTTCCACGCCTCTATTGTATTTTTCTGTGTTTGGCGGGACCATCAAATAAATGGATGGACATTAGAAGAAGGAGCTTCCTTGGAAGCCAATGTCACTATACCACTTGATAAGGCACTTTCTAAACTTCCCAGAATTGTGTCAGGACTACCGACGCTGTGATCAGAAACTACGACCAGCTAGGGATAGCAAAACTTACGGAAAGTACGAGTGAAGCTGATGCCGTTTACTACATGCTGCACTAGGCTGTTGCACGTTACTCTCCCAAGCTTCAGATGGTTTTTGACGTTTCATCACACAGTAACTCACCGAAATATTTCAACAACTTTGAAAGTGGACTGAACCTGACCTCCGATTTAGTCAGTCTATCGGTGTATGCAATGGGCTTTCGAATGCGTGGTGGTGCTATTTGCTTAGCTGCACCGATGCCATCTGCACGGTTGCATTTTGCCGCATGGGCCGCGGCGTTCCTGATGTAAAATGTGGTTCGCAGTGTGGTGTTGGCAAGAACGTTCATGTGGACAGCGTTTTTTTTTTTCGAGCGATTTGTGGATTTGCGAATGCCTTGTTACAAGTAGTAGTCAGCATTGTTTTTGCGTCGAAATTCCAGACTGTGCTGTGCACGCTTGCTACAACCGAAGATCCGAAGCAGGCCGCATGGCAAAAGCAAGCGTGTCGGTCTTTTTTTTTTTTTTTTTTTTGCTGCTTCGGAGCCAAGGATAGAGCAACGCTTGACGACAGTCCGCCTTCATGCTACGAATTTACAATGAAGTTATCGATAATGGGACTAATCAGTACTGAATCTGTTGCACCTGTTTCGTTCCAAGTGGAAACGACGGGCCTTGAAGCTTTCACCTCACACTTTGTCACATGCTTGAAACATTGCGCAGTGCTCTCTGCACCGCTGTCCGCACCTGTCTAACCGTTGGACAGGCGCTGATAACGTAGTCCACTTTGCACTATCTCCGTGTGATCCCCATGCATTGATTTTCTTATTTTTGGGTTGCTTCAAAGGACCGTGTCTCGAGTTAGGAAAATTTTCACCCAAAGCTGCAACAATATTTGATATGGTGGCGGCGTGCGGGACGAGGCACTGGCTTTACCGAGCCACCCAGGCATGCTGCGCGCTTCTTGGGGAGTGCGAGATACGGTGAGGTGCTCTGGCAACAGTGTTCTGGTGTGTTGAACGTATGACTGACGTCTACCTAAGCTCCCAATGATGGTGAGCAATTACGCAGAGGTTCTGGGTGGAAGCAATCGCGACATATGTATATAAAATTAGGTGCAGCCACGTCGACAAAGATTCGACCGATAGTTTTCAAGTGCTTTTTTTTTATGTAGACAAGGTGGAAATTATAAGCAAAACAAGATTATGTAACACACTTTGAATACTGCAAAAACAGCGCAGAGACAAGCGACAAACCATATTGCTCTAGTTTGCCAATCCATAAGTCTTCATCTCTGCGCTGTTCTTGAAGTAGTCAAATTGTATAGCCAACGTCAAGCTTTAGTGCATAAGCACAGAACGCGCTTGGTCATTAAAGAGCACTCGAAGACGACAGAAGAGTTGGATGCCCACAATTTCCTGAAAAAAGGTTGCATTTCATGTACACGTATTCACCTAAAAACACTGGAAGTAGACAAGGCTGCGGCTGGATGCACAGTCGGGTTAGCCTCATTGATAAAGTATACCGGCTACCTTAACACATCGTGTTACAAGCATGTGCAAGGTATGACGTGAAAGCTTTGACGGCCGTCGTCTCCACCTCAAATAAAATGGGCACGCCTGATTCGGTACTGATTAAACCCATCATCGATAGCTTCTTTGCGAATTCGTTGCCTGAAGTCAGATCGTCTTCAAGCACTGCTCTAGCTACTGCTTCAAAACAGAAAAAAAAAGCGAAACGCTTGCTTTTGTTGTGCGGCCTGCTTTCGGATCTGCGGTTGCAGAAGTGTGCACAGCACAGTCCGAAATTTCGAAAAAAAAACAATGCTGACTACTCCTTGTGACAAGGCATTCGCAAACCCACGCGAACGTTCTTACCAACACCATGCCGCATACCACGTTTTGCATCGGGAAACATGCTGCCTGCACGGCAGAATGCAACTGTGGATATGGTGTCGGGGCTGTCGTGTAGGTAGCATTGCTGCACGGCCAAAAGCCCAGTGCATACACCCTATTGCTGAACTCCCGAAGACACCAAGTGGCGCAAGGGTTGGATATCAAACAAACATTATTAAAGGTTGGCATAAAACCGGTGGACAAAGGTGCATTGCGTTTCCTGTGGTTTCAAGCAATACCAAAACCGAGTGTACCACTTTCACCAGTTTTGACTTGCTGTATGACCCGCATCCCTTTCAGAGTGATGGCTAACCCATTTCTACTTCCCGAAATGCTTCAACACCACTTAAACAAAGAGCAGTACCCTCAAACTGTGAGACATACACGGATGACGTGCTCACAGGAGCTGGAAGCGAGAAAGCTGGCGTGAAGCTGTACAAAAATGCCACTGAAATGTTTGAAGCAGTAAAATGCTATTCCAGTGATTTCAACGTGACTCCCGGGCTACCATGCATCTCGGTTATTTGTCGGGTGTGCTGAAGGTTTTGCGACGTACGTGGGACCCGTGTGCCGACCACTTAACATTCTCTCTATGTATGGATTGTATTCATGGCATAGAACCATTCACAAATTGGCCCATGCTACAAACAACGGCGTGGATATGTGACCCACTAGGGCGCAACGTGAAAACTTGGAAGTGTTGGTAAGCATGTTGAACCCTAGCGTAAACGACATGACAAAGCAGCGCTTCGTGTGTCCTGTTGCTATCGTACTGCGTCTTGTCATTTGCGCTGAGGTTCAACATGAACCACTGGGAAGGGAGGGGGAGGGGGGGCTTTCTTTTTTCATTGTCCATGCCAAGGTCCTGTTCCACGAAGTGTGGCGTAAAAACATCGACTTCAACACGCTACCTACCAACAGCACGGCGGCCTGGAAGGTAGCTAGACGGACTCCCTATCTCCCTGAGGTTCAAGTACCCCGGTACTACAGGTCGCAAACAAATGGAGGGAGGACGGACTGCTTTCACATTTCTGCTGATACCCGTCCAATGCCATATGAGGCAGTTGCCTACCTCACCCTGGAGGGGAAAACGGTACAAGATCGACAACTCTGGTAAGCAAACAAAGGGTTGCACCAGGCAAGGAAATTACACTGGCGAGACTGGAACTGATGGCATGCCTGCTCGCTGGTCGATTGTGTGGCTATATTTTGGAAGCCCTCAAGCAACAGCCATCAAACATCTACCTACGGACAGATTCAACAACAGCACTCTATTGGATTCATGAAGATGTTGGCCGCTGGAAGCAGTTCACACGCAACTGAGTCACTAAAATTCAACGCCTCGCGAACAAGTGCGTATGTAGACATTATCCGGGAAGAGAAAATCTAGCTCGCGACATCCCAGCCATGCAGCTGGCCAAAAACGCACAGTAGCGGAGCAAAGCACTGTGGATTTGTCCCGCATGCATATTGGGAATGAGTGGTTCCGAAAGCGATATACGATGAAATCGAACTAGGGGAAAGGAAGAAAACAAGATCATTGCCAGCGGCAACATCGCCACCTACTGAGTCGGGCGTGATCGATCTGGAACACTACGGCAAAATGTTAAAGCTAATCAGAGTCACAGCTCGGGTTTTTCAGTTCATCGCCAGAACCAAACAACAAAGCAGCAAATTGGGACCCCTCATATCCGACGAGCTTAATCAAGCTGAACGATACTGGATATGTTGGGAGCAAAAAGGGATTCTCAAAAGAAGTCACGTGTGCCGCCCACGGAACACGAATTACCCCCAACTCCGCTTTCAGAATGTTCACTGATGATTGACAGTGCTGGCATTTTAATAAAGAGTTCAGGGAAGACCACAACACTGCCAACTTTGGTGTGGCTTAAAGCAAACAACTATAACAAAAGCGTAAATGGGCATTTGAAAAGGTTTATGATAGAAACCATTTTGTGAACCCGGTGTGTAAACACTACTCACAGGAATATGTCATGACTGCATGATTACATTACAATAACCATGTGCTTCATTAGTAAAGGCACTTTTTCGGATAGTGGTGCATGGAAGCTTTACCTAGCGCATATATGCGGCATACGTAAACAAGCAACAGCTGCAAGTGAAATGACCACGAAAACTAGTCCCAAACGGAAGCAGCATCTCGCATGAAGCACACATCACGTAACCAGGCAGTGCTGAACGCGAAAAAAAAAGCACAGCCTGGACACACACTGCAGTTGCTGCACCAAGCACACTTGCCACCACATCACGCGGCCACTAGAATAGGCGAACTAGCGGAGCACTCACGACGCTGGTTTGGGAACGCCGCAGTCCACCAGCGGCACTAAAGCACTGGGAACACCCTCACATTTCAAAACGCACAAACACCGCCACACATCGCTACCAACTGCGCAGATATACCACGGGAAAGTTATGTAAAAGGTGCACCCCTCGGATGCGATGTGTTTCTTGCAGTATCGGAGCTAGCGGCGCCGCAGCTTCACAGACACACATTCAACTCCGGGAGAACTGCGACGCACCACACACGGCTGATCGCGAGAGCCGAACTTCGACACATCAAACAGATAACAGCACGGCGTACACACTTGATATGAAAAACTTGCACTGTACACAAGCGCTGACCACCACTGCGCGTTGCTTTCACTCACAGTGACCATATTTTGAACGTTATCGATGATCCAAGCGCGGAGACAGACCTTGACAGCTCGGAGCGCGCGAGAGCGGGGCCACGATGAATTTGGACTTATCAATCGTCTCGCGCTAGCGATGAGCGCGACGAGCGTATCTTGATAGAGAACGAAAACACGTCGCACCACTCTGCAGACGCTGGTGCTGGTGCCTTTTCTGCCTCGGCTCCACACAAAACGCGAACATTTCAAATAGACCAACGATAAACGCGTATCGCAGTACCGACTCAGGACCGGGGTGGTCTGTCGTGACTTCTGGAAGTCGTTGTCGTTTTTGATATCACAATCAAGTTGTGCGACGTACACCGTCCCCGCAGCTCGCCGCCGCCATGTTGCCGAAGGCCGATGGGCGGAGCCAACTCCAGCCGGACGGCCCAGCCGGACGGCTCCAGCCGGACCATTCGCTCGCCGAGCGAATTCGACCTCGGCGTCCAACTTGGCCCGACAGGGCCCCCCCGACAGAGCACGACAGGCCCAGCCGGACCATGTTGTGCTCTGTCGGACTCAAAAGAAAACGGGCTTTAGCAGATGCATCGCCGCCTCCGTAATTCTTGCAGCCGAAACCGGCGTTCTGCGAAATTTTGTCCATTGCAGTGGCTAAGGCGTTGTGCTGCCGGGACCAAGGACACGGATTCGATTCTTGGCCGCGCGCGGCCGCTTTTCTGCTGGAGGCGAAAAGCGCAAACGCCCGTGTGTTCGAGATTTCGGTGCACGTTAATGATCCTTAGGTGGTAGAAATTAATCCAAAGCCTTTCACTACGGCGCGCCTCATCCCCTGTGTAAAGCCGACGCGTCAAACGTCGCAAGCAATCAATCAATCAATCAATCAATCAATCAATCAATCAATCAATCAATCAATCAATCAATCAATCAATCAATCAATCAATCAATCAATCAATCAATCAATCAATCAATCAATCAAGTTTTGTCCACGACAGCACGCGCTGCTTCCGGTCTGGGCGACAACCGCTGCAGGGAATTATCCGCTGGTTTCTCCTCGTTCCCCGCTGAAAGAGCGTGCGCGCGACGACGTATCGATTTCCTGTCCATCACCGCTCAGTCGCAATCCATCTGCACCCTGCCGCCGGGCCGTACCCCCCTACACGTCGCACCGTGTACAGCGGGTTCCGGGCTAATGAAGACCTTTCGTGGTCGCCCGAGTGTGACCGCATTCGAGCATGCGAAGCCGCCGCCACCTAGCGACGAAAGAAGAGGGTACGACAGAGAACGGCTGCCGTGGGCGTCGTCGCGGTCGTTGCAAAGAACGGGTAGTAATTAAAAAAAAAAAAAATGTCGGAGTGATTGGCAGACACTGTTTCACGACGTGCATCACATTTCAACCGGTGTTCTCCTCATCCCTCGGAAGGGGTAATTTCACGCCTTTTTCTTTTTTGTGTTTTTCTTAAGGGGGCGAAGCGTGCGGAGGTTTTAAAAGATCCTTTTTTATAAACGTGCTGGCTGGTGCTTTCACAGTATTAGCGACTTGAAAGGCTCTCTGAAAAGAGGAGCGTGAAATGATCACGTGTGAACGGTTGCATTGAAAGCGACGAGACTGGCGTCACCAGGGAGGTAGTGGGGTTGTAATTTGAGGGTGACGCTGCCCAATTGAACGTTTCGATATGGCGTAATTTTTGGTTGCTTTCAACTTTAGCTGTCGCCGTGGGCACCGCATTTTTTAGCCTAGACACGGTGTGTTTGAAATAATACCGGTGGTTGGCGCTTTTTTTCTTTTTTTCACTGACAGCCACCTCCCGTGTCCCTCCGTCCGTAGGTTTAAACCCCACCCGCTTATCCCCGTACGTCCGTCTTGTTGGTATAGTCGCCTGCAGGTGTTTCCCAAGCGGGTACTAGATACTGAAACTAAGGCGGAGTCGTTTTCATTGTGAGCCAGTGGCGTAGCCGGGGATTTGGGGGGGAGGGGGGGTGTTTTGGGGTCAGCAAACCCCCGAAATGTAAGGAAGCAGCAGGGCGACATATTTTGTTTGGGCGTCCGCCGCACTCTTTCTTTCCCCCTTTTTTTGTGTTTTCTCGGTTCCGTATAACACTTCCCGAAATATATTTTTGGCTACGCCACTGGTGTGTGAGCAATAGATAGGGCATGTGGGCAAAAATTTGGTGACTCACTGTTCGCTTTCGCCAGCTTTGTCAGCTTGGGTAAGTGATAGAAGAGGTTATTACGGCGCAGTGGAGAGATCCCGTGAAAAGAGGTGCCTTCGAGAGTGTGGCTGCCTTCGCGACGCTGGCCGCGTAGCCATGGAGACAAGTCAAAACCCGGCTGGCCCGAACTGCCGCGACGGGTCTTGTGACTCCCTTCACCGCTAGAACGCGTTCTAGAATCGAGTCTCTGCAGCCAGCGCGGGCGACAAAAAGGATGGAACAGGAAAAGCGGTGACAAAATTTCAGTATTGGTGGGGAACAGGAGGCGCGAAAGGTAACCAAAGCCATAGCCGAAGCCAGCAAACGTGGCCACTTACACTATCCGCGAAGCATGTTTGGCGCAGTGCACGGGGGGCGTCCGCATCATGCCGAGCCTAAAGTTCGCGGGCGGTAGTAACGACCTTCTCCCGCATATTTAAAGGAGCCATGAAGACGAAATACAAGTTGGGCTTATTAGAAAGACTGCTCAGTCCCGATAACAATGATACCAATATCATCGCAGTCTTCGAACAAATAACGGAGACATGAAGGAAAATGTGTGAAGCAGTCGCGACCCCCTAGCCAATTTCCTGCAACTTTTCTATGACGTCACGGAACCTTGTTTATGCGATTGGCGGCCGCCTAACTGACCTGTCGCGACGACACATGACTGGACGTCTGTAATGGGGCCTCTAGTTCCATTTGACCGCATCACTTGAATGCTAACGTGCCGTTAACGCACTGAAAATTATGTTTCATCGTTGGCCCGTATGACGTCATTCTTGCTCATAACACGTCATTGTGGCGCAAAATTTGAAAGTTTTTAATTACATGCTTTTTTTTTTGTTAAAAAACATCTTTTGTGGCTGCAATGGAGCTGAGTGAGATACTGAATCCTAGTTCTTTCAAATTAAACGAAGTTGTATTTTCTCTTCATGGCTCCTTAAGAATAGACCACTGAATTTTCCATGAATTCTTCCCCTTTTCTACATCTCGGTTAGCGGTGGGAGGGCTTCGAGTCATAATGACCGTTTCGAATTCAAGTTTTTTTTTTGGTATTGCAGGAGGTGGCAGCCAAGTGTTATCTTCATTCCCTATTTACTATTTAGGCGACCGCACGAAGTGCCGGACAATCGAAAAACGTCTCTCTTGGGGGGCAACGCTTTCAGGCGCGGAGGGTGCCTGTAGAGCAAAGTCGCACATCTATTCGGTACGTGCCGGACGAGTTCGCATCCTCATCCTCGCAAATATGAAGCAGTGCATCCCACGTCTACCAGGATCGAGAAATAGCGGGCAGTTCTCGCTGTCCTCTGGCTTCCAGTTCCTCTATAGAGATGCCGTACCAAAACTTTCATGCACGCGAGTTCAAATCGGACGCGGAATAAACTCCGTTCTGGACTTTTACGGCGTCTGTTAGCCGGTAGGACGCCTGGGTCGCCCTTTTACCGTTATACAAAAGGGGATTTCTGGTGGGATCTCTTATGGGACAATATGAAACAAAATTGATATCGAAGGGTAAAAAGGCCAAAGCAGCGGGCATAGCCAGAAAACATATTTTGAAGAGGGGGGGGGGGGGGGGAAAGGGGGGGTATACGCGACCGGGACAATAAGAAAAAAAATAAACGAGAGGGGAGGACTGCGCCCGTACGTCCCAAAGAATATCTTAGTCATTTTTTCTGAATGCAGAAAATTTTCGAGGGGTGTCCCTGGACACCGCAAACAGGCCCCCCCCCCCCCCCCTCCCACCTTACTCCTGGCTACGCCCCCTGCCCTAAAAGGCGTAATTATAAGTGCCCTGCAAAGATCTCGTGTGTCTCTCCAAAAACGCTATGCACGTAGAATTTAATTAGTCCGCTTTTTCCACTCTACAGAGGTGCTTAGGTAGGAAGTTACTTTTTACCGGCAATACAAGGAGTTGGATAAAAAGGTATGAAAGCCTAAAGGCATTTTTATTATTAGCGTTTTTGCGTGCTCGGCTTGAAGTTGCGTGGACACATAAAGAAATTACACACGGGCGAAGGTGTTTTTATTATGAATGAAATGAAAGGAAGGAAGGAAGGAAGGAAGGGAAGGAAGGAAAGGAAAGGAAGGAAGGAAGGAAGGAGTGAGTGAGTGAGTGAGTGAGTGAGTGAGTGGAGTGAGTGAGTGAGTGAATGAGTGAGTGAGTGGAGTGAATGAAATGAATGGAAATGAATGAATGAATGAATGAATGAATGAATGAATGAATGAAATGAATGAATGAATGAATGAATGGAAATGAATTGAATGAATGAATGAATGAATGAATTGAAATGAATGAATGAATGAATGGAATGAAATGAAATGAATGAATGAATGAATGAATGAATGAATGAATGAATGAAATGAAATGAATGAATGAATGAATGAAATGAAATGAATGAATGAGAATGAATGAATGGAATGAATGAAATGAATTGAATGAATGAAATGAATGAATGAATGAAATGAAATGAATGAATGAATGAATGAATGAATGAATGAATGAATGAATGAATGAATTGAATGAATGAATGAATGAATGAATGAAATGAATGAATGAATGAATGGAATGAATGAAATGAAATGAATGGAATGAATGAATGAAATGAATGAAATGAATGAATGAATGAATGAATTGAATGAATGGAATGAAATGAAATGAAATGAATGAATGAATGAATGAATGAAATGAATGAATGAATGAAATGAATGAAATTTGAATGAAATGAATGAATGAATGAATGAATGAATGAATGAATGAAATGAATGAATGAATGAATGAAATGAATGAATGAATGAATGAATGAAATGAATGAATGAATGAATGAATGAATGAAAATGAATGAATGAATGAATGAATGAATGAAATGAAATGAATGAATGAATGAATGAATGAAATGAATGAATGAATGAATGGAAATGAATGAAATGAATGAATGAATGAATGAATGAATGAAATGAATGAATGAATGAAATGAATGAAATGGAATGAATGAATGAATGAAATGAAATGAATGAAATGAATGAAATGAATGAATGAATGAATGAATGAAATGAATGAAATGAATGAATGAATGAATTGAAATGAATGAATGAATGAATGAAATGAATGAATGAATGAATGAATGAAATGAATGAATGAATGAAATGAATGAATGAATGAATGAATGAAATGAATGAATGAATGAATGAATGAATGAATTGAAATGAATGAATGAATGAATGAATGAATGAAATGAATGAATGAATGAATGAAATGAATGAAAATCTTCCATGAGAAACAAACAGGTTGCTGTTTGTTAGGGCAAACCGCCGAGTGGAGGGCCATCCCTATTTCCGGGATCCCCTGGCTGCGGCTGGCTGCAACGGGCCCTTTTTCACCAGGCCCAAGCTGGAAACTGACGGTCCTTGACTGGTTAACCGCGCTGTCCCACCGCTGTATGGAGGGGTTTCAGGATTGGTTTGCAGGTCCGGTGTTTCTCTGGCACTCCCACACTTGACGGCAATAGGGTTACCTGGCGCTGGGGCAGGTTTGCCGGTGGCTTGATAGTCTGTTTGCATAAATGGCGTGGAGAAGCGGTGCGGTTGCGGATGTGTTTATAATAATACCCCTGTCACACGGCAGATCTAATGGACATTTTAGAGGCAAAATGTCCATTCGCTCTAAATGACATTAATTTCGGCGCTACACGAGAATACCGAATGACAATTTTGAGGCGAATGACATTTAGCGGCTAACTGAGGTCCCGGGACCTCAGTTAGTGGCCAAATGAGTAGCCTCGGACAGCAGTAGCGCGTCCCCTAGACAGAAAAAATTTCAGTAATAAACCAGAGGAATATTGTTTCTAAAAAAACTGTCAGTAAAACTTATATTTTTCTTCTTTTGTGTTTTGTTGTTCAACTAAAGAAAAGATAAAACAAGTACTAAACAAAAAAAGAAAAATGTTGTCCCCCAGTGCGCGCCGCTAGCCGAATCCGGATTTTTTTTGCAGGACTTGTCCTCGGCTTGGGATGTCTACTGAATGTCACCTAAAATCGGTGGTTTTTCTTGTTTTTTTATTTAAAAAATAATCCTTTGTTTACGGTTTTTTTTTTTTTTCCTCTAAAAATATTACGTGTGAAAAAACATTCTAGATGCGCTTGAAAATGTTAATTTTTTTGCGGTTTTTGCGAGCTCGCTAATCGTCCACCGCTATCACAATCAAATGACATTTGTTTCCGCCCGTGTTTTTCGGCCACGGCCGAGCCGAATTTTCATTAACAGCTAATGTCATTCACTTTGAGTGACATTAGATTTTGCCCGTGTGGACAGGGGTATTAGTCCTGTAGTCATCTGAAAGGGGAATTCTTCATCTTTTCGTCCTTTGAAAACAAAAAGGAAACAACAATTGCAGTCTTTCCGCTCGTAAAGAAACACCTGGCCAATGGCGCCCTACGGTTACGGGTTTGCGGGTTTTCTACAGTCCCTCTTGGATTCTTCAACGTGCGCCGACATTGCGTTCACACGAGTGCTTTTCGTGTTTTCGCCACCTTTTAGAAGAAAAAAAAAATTGGGCGGGAAACTCTATACTTGTGAATTGTGATATAGCCCGTAGCACTCATTTCACTAGAGATTGCCCCACTCTTTTTCAGTCAGTTTCTTTCCCGCGGCCCCGCAGTACTCCAGGAGAACGCGCGGCAAACAAAAATACCCAGCAGCGATTTTTTGTGTCCCTTCCTCTTTTTCTCCCATCTCCCCCTTCCAGAAACCTTCACCTTTTTTTGGTGATGAAAAGACTTTCACTCCCCCGTCGGACGACACGTGGAGCGCTTTCTATTAAAAAGACGATCGGCACGTGTGCCCGTGGGCGGCGCTGACGTCCTCTTGATTTTTCGTTTTTTTCTGCTCTTGAACTTGCAAAAAAACACACGAAACTTTTTTTTTTTTTTTGAAACCCGGCCCCCTTTTTTCTACGCGATGCTTGTAAACAAACCAATTTAATGCGTATTTTTGAATTAAATGAAAACCGCGAGGCCCTCTTGATATGCTCGTGTTTTTGCTTTTATCTGTGCAAACGCTATCTGTGCACTTAGCAATGTTTTACACGCATTAACTGTGCCACACGTGGTATAGTGGCTTGGGAAAATATTTTTTTTTTCCTTCTCTTCGTCTTTATGATCATTTTTTACAGAAAGTTTCATACATGGCGCCGGGCTTTTCTTTCTTGCGCAGCCCGAAAAAAAAAAAAAAAAAAAACACACATGCAATTTTGGTCCCGGACCATCACAAAACAGCATGTTACTAAAAAAAACAAACGCTATGCATTATCAAAAAAAAAGTGCATCTAGACAGAGGACGGAATGCGCGACCTCGTATGCTTAGCAGCACAGCGACCTAAGGCCGTTTTTTTTTTTTTTTTCTTTTGTGTGTGCTGCAAAAACACTGTTACTAGACGGAAGGTGTTTCCCTAAAAAAATCTCGCCCCTTTACGAAAGTCAGTCCTCGCTACCGGATATCCGGTTTTTTTCAGGACTACGAAAAAACTCTACCGTTTTGGCCCGTTTTCCTTTTTTTGGTGTTGTTTGCTGATGATGATCGTGATGATTGATTTGACAGTGACTCTGACCTCAAGATTGCGTTAGAGTGAAGGAGTGACTTTAAACTAGTAGGTGAGCGGGAGCGGTTCGGCCGATTGGGTAAAAAGTCAAGACAGTCCTGCTATCTTCAAGATGCGCGGGCGCATGCGCAGAGAGCAATGGTGGTGCGATCTAATGCAAAGTACCCCCTCCCTTCGTCCCGGCAGCTTGGTGGTATGAAACCGTAAAAATTTTGTAATGCAGAGATTGGGTGCGTTTCCATTAGGAGCACACAAAACCAGCTGGAGGGCTTGGTAAAAAAATCAAGGCACTGTAGACTGCCCTTGCAAAGTCCCACGGGCGCATGCGTAGTGGGGGGCCGAGATTCAGGTGCAAAAAAAACTTCCCCCATGCTCTCCTCCCCCCTCCCGAGGGCGGAGGTGGGACCACGCTTCTTTAGGAGCGCATAAAAAACTAGCTGTAGCTAGAGTAAAAAAATCAAGGACAGTGTGCTGTCTTGTAGGCTATACGCCCGCTCATGCCTAGAAAAATACAGGCGGTAAGTTTTTACGGAAAAAAACACTTCTCGGTCCCCCGGAATGGTGGGCGTGTTTGAAACTGTGTAAATTTTAGAATGCGGAGATGGGTTTTTCGTCAGGAAAACGCTTAAACTAGCTGCGCGCCGGCGTCTAAGCTTGTTTGCATGCCTGCTCTTGCATTTTCTCCTAACGTTGGACGAAACGAAACGCGTTTTTCTCTGGCCGCGGGCGGCCCACGCGCATTGCCGGCCCCGCTTTCAACTCACACCCGCCCCACGCGGGAATAAACAGGCCTCCTCGGCAACGGCCCACCAGCCCCCCGACGCAGGGCCTCGAAAAAACGGACTGCCGCGGTTTTTTTTTCCCGGCAAACCGAGATTGAAAATGATGGATGGGCGCAAATCAAGACCCGAACGTCCGGAAAACGCGCTTCCGTCCTCCGACGAGGATTGGGCCCGCGCCGCCGCCTCCCGATTTTCGGTAAAACTTTTTACCACGCTCCGAGATTACTTTAGAGGAAGGGCGAAGAGAAACTACATTTTTTCTCTCTTCTTATTCGCTTTTTTTTTTTTTTTCGAAAGATCGGGCAAACTCAAAACGTCGCGCCAAAATTTTTGTTTTGTCCTGAAATGTCGGCGCGATTTTTTGGGAAATTACGGGCGTCCTTTCAAATTACCTGCGTTTTACTCCCTCCATAGCGTGCCGTGCTATGTGATTCTGTGGACGTATACGTAAAGGGCAGCAGCTTGTAAACAACAGCTCGCGAGTAAAACGTAAAGCACATGCTGTTGGGCATCCGACTGTTTCCCCCGCACGATTTTTGCCCTCTGTGTGCTTGTTTAATCGCCCCTCTGTCCGCCAACTACTGGGACAGCAAAACCCTCGTTTATAAACGAGGTCCTCGGACGCAGGAAGCTAAATTCGCTATAAGTGGACACTTCGTTAAAACCGAAAATTATTCGCTTTTCCCTGAAAAACCAACCTGGAAAACCAACGAGCAGGGGAGGGGGGATAAGCATGTGAGCACGAGGGTAATTCGGACGGGGATGCGGTTCAGCCCTCCTACGTCCAGGAGGGCCGCGAGCCTGCGCCAGGCATATTCCAGGGCTCGTTTGCACCGGTTGCTTCTTGAAACTTCCGGCGCCGAGCTGGTTAGCGCATACTTTGCATTGCTCGAGGGATGGTTGTTAAACTGAGTTGAGGTTATGCGGGCGGGATAATGCGAGATGGTAACGTCCGTAAGGGGCGGATTTTTAGTGCGGGGCAGCCTGGTGAGAAAAAAGGATGGCGAAGCCTTCCAGAGGATTATGGGATTGTAAGATGTTTTTCCGTTTTGCAATCCTCGGAGTAAGTATGGCCTGGTAGTTTTGTAGTGAGGGGGGTGGATGAGGGATATGTTTCTTCTCATGTGTGTGTTGTGTGGAGCGTATTTGACTTGTAGGGGGGGGGGGGTGAAATAGGTGCTCGACTGCTGGATGAAGGTTTCCGTGCCAATCTAATTTATTTTGCCGAATTGCTTTTCTCGGGAATCAAACCAGTCCGCGTAAAAGTGCGGGAAAACTAGCTGCTGAGCCGTAAACCTTCTTTTTTTTTTTTCTTCCTAGACATCCTTTTTTAAATGCAGAGCATTTTCAGTAAACTCACGATGTCCACCCGCGTTTGACGTCCCGTAGTCCGCACCGTCCCCCTCCCTACTATATATATAAAAAAAAAAAATACTATCCGGCGCCCGGTTTTCGATCCCTCGACCCTGCGGGGGGGAAACGCAATGTAACATGGTGCTCTACCCACTGCGCCACAAAAGCCGACACAAAAATGGGGACGCCTACGAAACGCGCCTTATATCGCTGACTCAATTCAAAATTACTGGCTGACGAGCGCTCTCTCATCAGCAGTTTGCCACAAGTGCAACAAACATTAAACGTAACGCAAAAACTACTTTAAACGTCCGTGGCGCCCCCCGGAAAATGCTCTGCATTTGATCGTGCCCCCTCGCGAGGGAGATGTTTTCACTGCGTCTTTCTCTCGGTCGCGCGGGGACCCGTGGCGCCATCTGGCGGAGGCGCGGGCACAAACTCGTAGCACTTTGAAAAAAGATGCGGGCGCCAGCCAGCTGTGTGTGTGTGCGTGCCGCAACTTGTACAAAATGGCGAGTGCAATTGGCTGTCCACAGAGCAAAAGCATTCGTGCAAGTAAGCCGTTTGCAGTCCAGTCCAGTCATTTTTTTTTTTATTGAAGCCATCCTTAAAGCTTTTTGATTGTCCGCCGAGGGCTGGAGAAAACAGCTGAGCTTGGTGGCCCCTCTCCCTTTCGTCGGAGACCCGGCAGTTTGCACCACATCCATCAACCCCCTCTAGGTCCACTGCAAGACGAAGGCCCTCCTCCATCGACCTCCGACCGCTCCTGTTCCCCGCGGTCCCTTTCGAGTCCGTTTCTTTTACCTCCGAAATTTCCTTATTTCGTCACTATATAGAGTAATTTTCCCCTTCCTATTTTTTCTAAAACCCGTCTCCCGGTGTGCACTCTGTCCCACTCTGGTAGTCATTTCGAGTCTACTGGTGCTTGTGGTCTTTTCGCTACCCGGAGTTGGGGGCTGTGTGAAACGCATTTTCGGGGAATGCCGAAAGCAAAAGATTCAATAACTCTTTCAGTTTATTTTTTTTCATCAGCTTTTAATAATGTGCTGTGATATGAAATCCTTGTATGCCTCTTTGAGCAGCTTCTTGAACTTTTTCTAATTCGAGGGAAGGTCCTCGAAACGCCTACAAAACTAACTATTGTAGACGGGCAAACATAAGGACCAAAAAGAGAAACAAAAATGCACTCTCTTGTGTCCAGGTCGATGTTTCGATTTTCTCTGTCCTGCGCTTCAGAAAAAGGAGCAAGGGGCAAAAGTGTAAAATATTACCGTGTTTTGGGCCGAAAAATAGTTTCTACGCTATTTTTTTTCTAGCATAGTTTCACATATGGTAGCTTGCTAATCTATCTTGCCAAGGCTTGCGAATGAAAAAAAAAAAAGAGGGGGGGGGGGGGGGGCTATTCCACAGCCGCAGATTTTTTTTTTTTAGGGGGGAGGGAGAGTTGAATTGGAGTCCTAAAATACAAAGCGCGGCAGATATACCTTGGTGCGAGGATGTCAAAAAGGACACCTAGTTGAAAAATTAAGTGTACTATCTCTCCCGCTACGGACTCCTATTGTAAGCCCAGGTTGACCACCACCTCTTCACAGGCCAAATTTTGGTTTTTACACACAGGCCCCTACAATTAAAAACTTTTTAATTGTAGGGTTTTAAACGCATGGGCGTAGCGGAGGGGCTCCGGATTAGTTTTTTGACCACCTGAGGATCTTTAACGTGCGCCGAAAATCTGGTACACACGGGCGTTTTATGCTTTTTCGCCCTCCATCAGAAAAAAGCGGGCCCGCCGCGTTTTGGGAAAAGCGGCCGCCGCATCCTCGTGCTCGGCAGCACAAACGCGGGCGTGTGCAAAGCCACATTTTTGCCTTCACATTAGAGTGACATCAGATTTGACCCCAGTTATATCAGACTGACCCCCCGCACTGTTTTTTCGGGAAAGCGGGGGCCATTTGCGTGCGGACTGCACTGCCGCCCATTGTACACCGACTACAAGCCGCGCAGGCGTATAGTCACCAAAAACTTTCCGGCTGGGGCGTCGACCGGCGTTTTGGCAGACCGGAAAACGGCGGTTGCTATTTTCCGATTGTGCTCTGGCCTGTGCGGTGGTTTTCTCACTTGCACCATCGTCTGGCGCAAGGAAAGGCTTTTTGTTTTTTTCGCGCCAAAAAGTGTCCGTGTACTCCGGCCGGTTTACCCGGACCACTGCCACTTTTTTTCCCATCCTTTTCTTGTCCGCCCACTTCCGGTGCGACTCCACCCTGGAGGAGCTTGTTTCATTCCTGCGGCAGAGGCATCTAATCTAGCTTTGGCGTTGGGCTTTCCTGGACGAGAGCTCAGATTTCTGATGACTGGATTTTTTTTTTTTTTCGGGCACTGGGGATGAAATTATGGATGCTTACACCAAAGTTATTTGTGGGACGGTCGTTTTCGATCTTTTTTTTTTTTTTTTTCATGCCTGCCTTGTTTTTGAGAGGACTGCAGAAGCACTGTAAAATCTCTTCTATCGTTTGTTTGTTTTTTTTTTTTTTTACTTTCGTTGAACAAACACGTAATGAAACTGACGGCTTATGGGCGAGGAAAAATAGCACGCGTTTTATTTCTGAAAGCATACGAGCACAATTGGTCAATACCGGCAGGCTGATTTTGTATGGCGTTATTCGAATGTTTGTGGGGTAAGGATCCCACAGGAAACCAATTTTCTTCCCCGTTTTTCTTTTTTTCAGAGGCCACAATCGTAATTTCTAGCGGGCAAGCAAAAAAAGAAAAAGAAAAATCACAAAAATTCTTCCTCTCTCTCTCTCTCCTTTATGTATACATACATACATACATGCATGCATGCATGCATACAATACATACATAACATACATACATACATACATACATACATACATACATACATACATTGCATGCATTGCATACATACATACATTACATACTTACATACATACATACATTACATAACATACATACATTACATACATAACATACATACATTAACATACATTACATACATACATACATGCAATACATACGTGCATACATACATACATACGTAACGTAACGTTACGTACGTAACATACACAATATGCTACGTGCGTGCACACGTACATGCGTGCTACATGCATACATACATGCATACACACACGCACGCACGCACACACGCACACACCGTGGGCGCTTTACCAATGGGAAACGGAAAACCGGTATCGGTGCCAATAAGGCAGGAGTTTCTATATGAAAAGCAAGCCGATCACGCTGTAAGGCTCGATCGCGGCCCGTAAGCCTCGCGCGTTATATTCGGCCTTGCGCACTGTTTTGCACGCCCGTGTCGTCGCACACGGTCTCCTTTTGAAGTCTTCGCTCCGCGCAAACACTGCGCAGCCGGGCCTCGCATTTCAGCGCCGCTGTTTTTTTCTTTCACCTACATCGCCTGTAGCCCTTTATATTTCTTCACCTTTCGGTTTTCGGTTTTCACGTGGTTTTCATTAAACTAGCGAAAGCGATGAGCGATTTTCCTGCGCGGCGAAAAAGTAGTTTCGTCGCTCGTCGCCTCGCTCCCCGTTTTTTGCTCGCAGAAATCACTCCACGTGGTTTAGCGCCTGTGATGCTGCCACTGCTGTTTCATGCTGCGCGGCTTGTAAAACCACCGTCCTTTCTTCTTCTCCCTTTGTGGGCGAAGAAGAAAGACGTCCCCTTTGTGAACATTGTGGGCAAAACGCATTTTTTTTCGCGATGGGGTAAATGGGCTTTCAGTTTCGTGGGAATCGGAGAGCCAATCCGGCTTTTCTATCTCTTTTCTCTGTCCTATCCTCTGTTTCTGCGCATCCTCCTCCCAGATACAGTTTTTGATTGGGGTGCCCCCAACCAGAGAGGGCAGTTATCGGCTGAGTCCAAATTCTCTTTTTTCTCTCTCTCAATAAAACAAACAACACAACAAAACAAACAATAACAACATGCCACGAACGCACAAGAGCCAAAACAATAAGAGACCGACAGCTGCGGTATAAAAAAGTTTTTATTAAATATGGAAAACAAGACGAAAAACGATGGCAGTGGACTTTAATTCACATCCGCGAACGGCATGCTGGAAACAAACCTGCAGGGAGAATCGGGGCACCTGCGAGATTTTAGAGTACTGTTTGGGAAATAGGAAAAGATATGAGGTAGTCTGAAGGACAGAAAGTTTCTGAAGGGCGAAACACATTTTTTTTTCTCGATGAGGTTAATGTGCTTGAGTTTCGCAGGAATCGGAAAAGCCAGTCCTGCTTTAAAACTTAATGAAAATGGCGGTAACGAGGTTGGCAATTGCGTGTTGGTGGTAAAAACTAGGACGGAAAATATTCCAGGCTTACTTTCGGTCCGTCCTCCTTTGATGTTTAGAGATGGAAAGAGTTAATTTACGTTTTAAAAAGTAAAATAGGCTTAGTAGTATGGGTGGCCCGAAAAAGTTCCCGGCCTGAGTGATTTCAGCTTCCCTGTCTACGGCGATTAAAAAAAAAAAAAAAAAAACTCACAAGACGCCTTAACGACTTGCGACTAAAATGGGGAGAGCGAAAAACTTTTCGATATTCAAAGCCACGCTGAAGGAGGGGAAAACTAAACGACCAACGAGATGAAAAGTCTCAAGGTTTTCTTACAAAAAAAAAAAAAGCCAGAAGTCGAAAGCATCGTCCATCTTCGGCAGTCAAAATTTGGGACTCATCAGGACGGAAACTTGGTTTTCGCAAAGTTTTGCCGCTAGACAAGAAAAGTTTTTGTCCTGGTTGGCCCATGGGTAATAACTGGAATCAGCCAATGAGGCCGCCTTGAAACGAATTAGAGATGCCAACTAATAATAATGCACTTCCTCGTGTACATTGCATTCTGTTCCATTATATTGTATCTAACATCCGCTCCCGTGTCGTCTACTGGGGCGAAAAAAGAGGCTGACAGACAACTTATTTCTGCTGTGCACTGACACCACACTACATTTGTGCACTCCGCAGCTTTAACACCACTGCACCCAATTAGGGAAAGAAGTAGGCGTCCTTATACGATGTAAGCCTCAGTCAGCTGGATAAAACGGCATGCAAGAGCGGCTTTCTCAGACGAAAGGATGCATTGATAAATAGCACACACGGCGGGCATTAGAAACTCTAAATCGATCAGTAGAGCTTACCCACGTCAAAAAATAGACAATTCAGCTACTGTTTTGTCTTCCTATGGTACCTCTGCCTACCCTCAACGGAAGACATTTTTGTGCGCGTCTGTGCTTCTGTAATTCCTGGTAGGCTACCAAGCAATACAGAGGTGATAAGGTGGTAAATACGGCCATTTAGTTTGAACCCATGCAAAACGACCTTTCGTACAATTAGGAACTCGGCGGGGTGTCCCAAAGAAAACATTTTCCCGCTTAATTAGTAATAACACAAAACGACATGCGTTGCAAGGACCCACGCTAAGCCTATGTTTAGATTTCCCCTCGCGCACGCCCCGAATCGGAGGGTCGCCCGCATCGCTTTCTCCTTCGCACCCGGACGGGCTTCGCTGGCGTGAAGAGGCGTTGGCGTGCGAGCGGACACTCTTCTACGGTCCGTTCACTAACACGTCTCGTGCCGGGTCGAGCTCGTTTAACGCGAGTGCACCCGGAGAGGAAACAGAAGCAGCAAGATCGGGCGGGCAGCGGAGCAGAGCGAATACCCCACGACTACGCTGCGTGAAACGGAGAGAGAGGGAGGAGGAAGCCCTTCTGTCGCGCCCGGAGCCTTTTCCGCGCGCTCCGTGCGTGCAGCGGTCGGCGACGACGCAACAAGGCACGAACGACGACCACTCCGGCCCCTTCTCTCCTCTCCTCTCTCTCTCTCCTCTCTCTCTCTCTCTCTCTCTCTCTCTCTCTCTCTCCTCTCTCTCTCTCTCTCTCTCTCCTCCTCTCTCCTCTCTCTCTCTCTCTCTCTCTCTCTCTCTCTCTCTCTCTCTCTCTCTCCCCCACCCCCCCCGTCGTCCTTTATTTTTGTGGCAAAGGGGGGAAAGGGGAGTGGGCAAAAGCGAGCTTGCCGCACGGACGACTGTTTGCTCGCAGTTTTCGTCGAGCGTGCATGACTGGGCAGCGGCACTGCGCCAGCTGCGGACTTTTCGTTCGTGCCACATCCGCTTACCGCGTTTCGCGCGATACTCTTCCCCCCCCCCCCCCCCCCCCCACCCCCCCCCGCACATCCCCCACTCTCCCTCGGCCGTTTACTTTATCCCTCTAGACACGGAGGTGTTATCCTCGAAACACGGCGGGCCGGGCGGCTCGAGTGGGATACGCCGGGGGAAAATGCTGTTCTTCTTTGGGGGAGTATGTATGCGGGGGTAAAGGGGGAGCAGGGTTCGTGTAAGCGCTGAAGAGTGCTGGCGCGGCCATTTCCTTGCCGTTATGGGGCGCGTTGGGAGTGCGATAGGGGTATAGCGGGTTATTCCGCGCCATCTTTTTACGCCGCGGTATATATGTATATACTGATATTTTTTTTCACCCGCCCTTTCCCCCTGCGTCCAGCTATAAGAGGATGCCCTTTGTTTTAGCGTGAGCGCACCGCCGGCGCCTCTGTGGTGATAACAAAATGTACGTACTCTGCGCCTTATATATGTCTACACGCATCCGCATGGTATCGCCTTGATCACGCAATGTTCGCGCGGCGTTGGTCAGGGGGATTTCTTTTTTTTTTTTTTTTTAGTTCTATGTCTCGCTTTCGAAGAAGAGGAAAGACCCGTTAAGGAGCCTGCTCCGAGAGCTTCGTACCCTGCAACGTTGAAGCGCAGGTTCTGTGAAAGGTCGCCTCTTCCATGGCGACTCTTCCCCTAAAGCGGGAATTCGACAGAGAAGAGAAAACGCTTACAATGTTCACCACACCAACGTTGGTGTATGTTTTTATACGCGACAGCACACCTTCGGCATCGCTAAATCTCTGTAAACATTGGTGACCCCCCGAACGCATTTTTTTTTTTTTTTTTGCGGATTAGTTTCGTCAAAGCAAATGCAGTAAGTAGGAGAAAGAACTACGAGGTCACCCAACCACTGCTTATGGTGTAATAAATGCGAAAGGGCTGTTTTCTACTTCTGGACGTGGGCTTTCAATCAATGTTTGCGCATGCGCACTGCACTGGTGCCATCGTTTTGGGCAGGGCGCCTTTTTTCTTTATCTTTTATTTTTTGGAGCGTCTTGAGCCCGCACATTTTGTTTTTCTGTTCGCTTTTATCTCGCATCTCTTCCACCCGTATTTTAGAGGGTTGTTTTTCTTTCTTTTGCTTTGTAAAAACCAATGCGCCGTGCATTCTTAATTCACCCCGTTAATTAGCTAATGAATGCTTTCGCACTTAAGATTAATTGGAGCGGCTCTATTTCAGAATGTCGCCCAGACGATGGAATACTTCGGGAATTGTCGTTTTTCTGCTCACTTACTGGCGTGTAGTACTCGTAGAGACGGCGGTGCCTCATCTTAAGAAAGGCGACGCGTAACACGCCACTTCTTGGTGTACACCGTCCAGTTCTCGGCGACTCGACGACAGGGGCGAAGTAGAACGTGGAACCAAACGTGGCGTTAGGTGTCCGGCTGTGTGTAAGCTACTCGTGAAGTAAGAAAGCGAGCAGGGAATCCAGCAAGCAAGCCAGGTAGGCAACAAATAAGCCGATAAATAAGCCAATACAGGTGCGCAAAAGCGAGTACGCCAGCTACACTGAAACAGCAGGAGTGCAATGAAATCGCTACTCCGTAACGTTGTTCCTAAATCCTGCGCCTTCCTTGCTCTTACAGTATTATGCTCGCGTTACTTGGTAAACAAAAATATTCATACGGAAAACTGCCTCAGGAAACAGGCTAAAGCCCCCGCTCTCACTCAGCTCGTATCCTCTAGTTTTCCGAGTTGTGACGAAGAACCCGGTCGAAAAAAAAAACCCCGAAACTCGGCTGTTCAGTTTTAATCAATTTCACTTACTGTCGTAGTACTTCCGATCGGCGAATCCCGACTTTAACGACTTCGACTAGCCTCGGTAAAAGATTGGCAGCTCCACTAATCTAATTATATTTGCGGCCGAGCCGTCTCCCTGCTTAGCTTTCAAGCCTATATACATGCCGTGAGGTTTATGCCCTAGCAGGGATTCTGGCGTACGCGTCTCAAATTTTCTCTCGTGCGCTGTCTTCGTCTCCTTTTGGGCTTGTGCCGACGTGTGGGCCAGGAAGGAGCCGGGAATCTCCGTAGTGTGCTGCTGCTGGCTGCGATCCGATGCCGCCTCTGTTTTATCGGCGGGGCTAATTTGACACGCCTGGCGCGTAATTGCGAGTCGGGAGGGAGCCGGCAGTGTTTCGTCGCTTTCGTTTAATTACTCCCCTCCGTAATAGCCCGTTCTACTCGATCGGATGCGAGAACGGAGCAGAAAAAAAGAAAAAAAAAACGAAGAAAAGCAGGAAAAAGTGGCAAGCGCTTGGCTTAAAGGAAACCGAAACACACCGAGCGAACGAACTGAGCCGAAAGGAACGAATAGGCTCACTTCGTGCAGGGATTGAGTGCCAGAAAAGGGAAAGAGCCTACGGGATGAAGTGACGCCTACAAGACGGTAAGATGCTGGTTGATCGCTCTAAACTCTTCTTTTTATTTCTTTCTTAGAAGCTCTCGTAGTTTCCGCCGAGTTAAAATGAGATAGAGTGTACGGTTCTGAGAAAATAGAACCAACTTCAAACGGGGGCTAAAAAATGATGAGAACTCCCGGCATTTTGCCTGTAGATGGTGGGTGCTAAAGGCGTATGGACGGTGGATAAAAAAAGGGAGAAATAGCTTCACAAAGACCTTCGGGAAGTGGAGTAAGTAAGAAGAGATAGGTGTTTCTTTTCGCATTCCGCCCTTGCGCCGGCACTTTCCTCGGGACGTCTACCCTGCAGGTTTCCCTATTTGTTCCCGCACTCCCTGTTTCTCACTTTGTCTGAAAGACGTTTGGTTTTGTTTTTTTTTGTTTTGTTTTGTTTTTTCGCTAGTCCGTCTAAGCCGCGTTCGCCCGCAGCATCGCGGCGGCGCTGGAGTTCGTTTACGGAACAGGTCTTCGCGTTGATTTCCGCTCGAAATTGGTTCGGGATTAAGCAATCCCGGGCACTGAGAGGAAGAGGAGAAGCCAATTTCGGGCATCTTTGTATTAGCCGAGCTGGTACAGTTCGCGCAGTTCTGCCCCTGCAGGGAGTGAACGGTTAAGAACGGTTTTAGAATTCAGTCTCGGGGGGTTGTTTGAGTTGAGTGCAAACGTTGCGCAAGTGATCCGAGCTCGGGGAGAAGTACCCCGCAAATGCAATCCCTTGTGGACGAGGGATGCAGGTGCGTTTGAAGTACGACTACAGGTGCGTTTCCGCAGGTCTGACTGAGCCAGAAAGGGAATTGAAATGTCGCTTCACAATACAGGAAGCGCTACAGGAAGACGCGCCTTTTTATTGGAGTTTTTGATCGTGCCGTACATGAGATTAGGTACTGTAAAGTTCTTTGTTTTTCTCTTCTCCGCTTGGGTAAAGAACTGTTCAGGGTCTGTGGGATTGGGGAGTGTAGGAGCACTAGGAACTGTGATGCTCCGTTCCTCCCTTTGCTACTGGTGTGCGGAACTTATCAGGTGGTGTGGGATTGGGGAAATTAGTGTCATTAGACGTTGTAGAAACATAAAATTGTATGCAGTGGGGCCTCGTTCCTTCCTTTGTTACTGGGATGAGCAACTGATTAGGGAATTTATGTTTATGGGATGGGGGGCATTATGCACTGCAGGGACATAAGATTAGCAACTGCAGTGTTTCATTCTTCCCTTCACTGAGCTTCACATCACTAGGGTAAGGAACAGGATGACTAGCAGTTTTTACTCCTCGTTAGATACGGAGACCCGCCTAGTTGGGTGTCACACGACTCGCGGTGGACTGTGGCGCTTTATTTCTGCTCCTCATTGGCAAATTACTAGTGATTCATTAGTGACTCAGTAGTGATGCACCCACGGGTCGCCCTTGCATCACGCGACCCAAAGTTGCCCATAAAATGCTAGTGATCCACTGGTGACGTACCCATTGGCCGTTGGTTCGTCGCATTACCCAGCGTCGGAGACACGCACCTCAGCGGACCTCTCTGTTTGTAGTCGGTGCTACTTCCCGGCACAATTCAACGCTTGAGATTTCTGTGGACGCGCCTTGGCGGCCCAAGTACCGTATAGCGGCAGTGGCTGCAGTGGGCAGCCCAGACGACCAGACGTCCAAAGACGACTTCTTTCTCTGGACGCCGACCCTGACATTACAGAACTTGAGCTTTGTGCTATAAAGGAAGGTCTTCACCTTGCACGCCAGGTTGTCACCGATCACCCTGAACGGGGTTACGAATAAATGCATGTACTAACTGACTGCACTGAGTCCCTAAGTGCCTCATTGGTCCGCCGAGGTGCAATAGCACCGCCCACGATATCAAACAGACATGCGAGACACTCAGGGCCGTCTCTGGGGCACTGGTAACGACACGTTGGATTCCTGGATATCAAGGACACCCAGGAAACAAGAAGGCTCATGAACTTGCGAGCGAGGCTTCACTACACCGCACCCAGTTCGTGATCCCTGAGAGGCCAGTTACCATCCCCACTGATCCAGACGTGGAGCGCCATCTTCGACGTAATCGGCGAGGCAGAAATTATCAAGTATCTTTCCACCATGCGGTGGCCCCACACCGCCTTGGTCTACTGCGAGGTGCTGAGGTGTTGCTCAACAGGGCGCGTATGCAGACGACGTGGTTGCTCGATGGCGGAATTACCCGCACCAATCGACATCCCACGATGGTAGGTAGCATCCCCAACGGCGGTTCCGCTGCTGCGCCACCCAGACCAGTCCGATGCTTCGCGTGCAAAACCGATGTGACCCCAACAATCTGCCATCTCGTTTGGGACTGCGTCGCACCAGACTTGCTTTGCGCAAAGCACCGTCCCGTACCGTCCTCTCATATGAGGACTGGCTGAGGCCCCGTGGTGGGCATCAAGATACGTTGGCTGCGTTATGGCACATCGTGTGTGAGGCAGCCATGGCCGGACAGTATACCCACTCATTCAACCCTGCAGCCCCGAGGATATTTGTCTGTCTGTCTGTCTGTCTGTCTGTCTGTCTGTCTGTCTGTCTGTCTGTCTGTCTGTCTGTCTGTCTGTCTGTCTGTCTGTCTGTCTGTCTGTCTGTCTGTCTGTCTGTCTGTCTGTCTGTCTGTCTGTCTGTCTGTCTGTCTGTCTGTCTGTCTGTCTGTCTGTCTGTCTGTCTGTCTGTCTGTCTGTCTGTCTGTCTGTCTGTCTGTCTGTCTGTCTGTCTGTCTGTCTGTCTGTCTGTCTGTCTGTCTGTCTGTCTGTCTGTCTGTCTGTCTGTCTGTCTGTCTGTCTGTCTGTCTGTCTGTCTGTCTGTCTGTCTGTCTGTCTGTCTGTCTGTCTGTCTGTCTGTCTGTCTGTCTGTCTGTCTGTCTGTCTGTCTGTCTGTCTGTCTGTCTGTCTGTCTGTCTGTCTGTCTGTCTGTCTGTCTGTCTGTCTGTCTGTCTGTCTGTCTGTCTGTCTGTCTGTCTGTCTGTCTGTCTGTCTGTCTGTCTGTCTGTCTGTCTGTCTGTCTAGAAGCACACTGTTTACCCACTAGTGGCGCACTAATGGGTCACCGGTGGGTGAGTTGGCCGGTGAACCGCGTGGGTCACGTGACTCAGGGATGGGCAGGAGCTGGACAAGTAGATGAATGGGGATTAAGCGGAGGAGTGATTTGTATCGGGGGAAGCGAGATTGGGATAGATGGCAGAAAATAAAGGTAGAAGATTCTGAGGACGGGAAAATGGTGGGAGGAGAATGTGGAGGTGAAGGTGGGAACTGGGAAAGTCGGATTGACGATGGGGAGAGTTGGGGCGTTTTCCGTGGAGATATTGGGGCAGGTCGGTGGCGGATTGGCAAAAACGGTGTCGTCTTCCGATGTCGCTTACTTGCAGGGAAGCAAATCGCTATGCGGACAACTCTTTTTTTTTTTTTTGTTGAAGGAATGAACCGCGTACGACGTTTTAAATGCGTACACATTAGAACCTTCTGTGTTTGTGCAGTCCACGAGATGTTTGGGAGATAAGTTATGTTGCTGTTTTTAGAGCCAAGACACGCTGCATCATTTCCTCAATTACGCTTTTTATAAATATTACAAATAGTATGCAGCTTTCCTGTGTTCCGGGCGCCTAGTCCAGTGGCCCTCAGACGCCTCGAATTTAGACTCTAAATTTTTGATGCTCCCTCCGTTGCCGCAGCATTTTCCCCGCATTCCGCACTATTGCTAATGAAATCGAGGCACTTACAACTACGACCTCTTCTCTTGTTCTTCAAGCGGGTCACGGAAAATTGCGAACTTCCAGCCAGTTATGTCATCGATAATTAGAGGCTTCATCCTCGCGCCGTAAGCATGAATGTATGGCTGACTGCGGCCTCTTTTTCAAAAATACATCGTTGCTCGCGTGCTCTAATCTAATAACTGTGGCCTGTACGGCTCTAGCTGTGCCATTTTCTGGTGTACAAAACATAGTACCGGATACGGAGTGCTCGTTCGCTCAGAATGTATTTTCCATTTATGAGAACGGCGTCCATTAGAGAAACTATGGCGGTAATCGACGAACATCCGTAGACATTTGAGAAGGATTTGCTGCTGGGCTAGTTGGTGTGAACTTTGCGACATGGTTTTAGCGGTACAAATGGACGAACACAAGAAAGAGGACGGGACAGGCGCTTCCCATCCCCTTTCTTGTGTTCGTCCATTTGTTGCGCTAAATACATGTGGCAAAATCCCTAGACATTGTTTGCGTAATACTCTTTTGTCAACATGGTGGCTGCGTGGGACGGTTCTGTTTTCCTGCCGTCTTTGCACCGCTCGTGTGAAGCGCGTCTAGGGCCCTTTACGAATGTTTTTTTTTTACTGTTTATTTAATCACTTACCGACACACACTCGCATGTGTGTACTGCTTGCGTGGTACCATTTTGTCTACGAGGCGGTTGTATGGGAGGTGATCTTTTTTCATGCCGTCTTTGGAGCGGCGCTGTCGGAGCAGCGCCCCATTTTGCCAAAAACTGACATTGTTGTTTTTGTTGTCCGGCTCGGAAAAATGTCCGCCTCTGTAAAGGGTAAATGGAAAACGAATTGAACTTCCTATGGGGTTTGAACCCGCGTCTCCAGGGTAGGAGCCGGGTGCGTTGTCACACGCTATCGCCGCACGTTGTTAGCGGTGGAACAAGAGTGCGGTTGTTAGTTTTCGGGGAAATCCCGATTTTACCCCTTTTTTATACCCAGAACATGTTTGAGGGGCATCGGGTTTAACCCGATATCTGCCCGAATTGACCCTTTAAAAGTAGCGATCTGCACAATTGCAGGTCCGCCATTCTCAACCAGTACTTGGTGGAAGCAAGCCCCACAAACACAGCTTTCGACGTCATTGAGCATTGGCATGACCCTACCGCCCGCTACTCCAGGCTTGAAAATGCTGCAATGACAGACTTTTGCCTATAGCTAATGGAAGCTCGGATGTCGAGAGTACTTTCCCCCGGCAGAGATACGTTCAACGATCGGAGAGCCCTCGCATGGGCACCAGCAGCTGATATCCCCCCGATTGCCAGCTTGAAACAAACACCAGTTTTAATGCCTCAGAGTTAAGAAGAAGCTCCTGATACCTTCTGATAAAATAAACTGTGTGTATTAATTATGATTAGTTCAACTGTAGATGTAAGCCGATTGACCAGAATTTCGGGATGGTTTTACGAAGAAACCCGATTTCTCCCAGATTAATCAGTTTCAAAAGTAGCACCCGATTTTCGACCTCGATTTAAAAAAAAAAAGATATGAAACCCGAAAACGAAGGACCGTAAACAAGAGTTAGAATAGCGCGTGGCGCGTGACACCTGAACGTGATGGCACGTGAGTAGAACACCCCAGCCACCCGCCGCGGTGGCTCAGTGGCTTGGACGTTGTTCTGCTGAGCTCGCGAGGACGCGGGTTCGATTCTCGGCGGCGGCGGCCGCTGTTCTGGTGGAGGCGAAAAGCGAAAACCCCCGTGCGTACGAAACTTCGGCGCGCGTTAAAGATCCCCAGGTGTCAAAATTAATCCCCAGCGCTCCACTACGGTGCGCCCCATCGCCTGCGCTGCGTCTGCGCGTTAAACCCTACAATCAAATCAAGAACACCCCAACCGCGCAGAACTCTAACTCGGGGAAAGTTGTGGCGTGTGATACCAGTCTGTGTATTGAATGAATTCGCTCCAAAACACACAGGATAAAAATGAAAGCGAAAAAAGTAACAGTAGCACGAGGTGGCTGAAAGGAGCCTGTCAAATTGATTCGTGCCATCAGGCGATGAAACGAAAGCGAGGAAGCGAATACAACGGAGCAGTAAATATGTATTAGATAAGTATAACCATGGCATTCTCCTTTAAAGCGCGTACGCAGACTTGAGTGCACCGAAGAATGTTTAGAGGAGGGGAAAGGGGGGGGGGGGGGGGGGGCGGCTCACAAAGATTTTTTAGCTGTTTACATTACCGACACCTTTCTTGCGGCTGACCTCAAAACTCACTGACTAACACTCGCGGTCGTATAGTTTGTGCAATGCTGTCTTGTCGACAAGGCAGTTGCTTTCCTGTTTCGTGTTCGTTCCCGATTTTCGGAGATTTTATCAACTGAGTGCTCGCACTAGGCCCTCGTCGCTAAGTCACCCGACCCATGCCTGTTTCATCGACCGGGTAAAATCATCGTTTGTCACCATTCGTCATCGCTAACTTCTTTCTCTTTTCACGAAGGAAGCACGGGTATCACGCTGGCGTCTCGGGCTTATCTGGGAGCCGCTGTGTAGCTTCAAATTACCTTTCCTATCCGTTTTTCTTACGGGTCATTCAGTGTTTTCGTATAATTGATAAGTCGCCTGAGTGACAACCGCTCTCCGGCGACAATAACTTCATTTGGTCTAATCTAATTTACACCAAAGGTCGAGCGTCGGGAGAAAAAAAAAAGGTCTGCCTAATTGAGTGAGTAAATTTCCGTTGAGGAGGAAGCGCGGGAGCTGAGAAAGAAGATTGTCCGAGGTATCGAAAGGGATTCCTTGCTCGCCCGTCCTCTTCCATTCTGTTTTGCTCTTGGGCTTCTTCTCCTCTTCGTGCTTGCGCACACTCGGGCGATATCCGAAAAAATGAGATCGATATCACCGTGGACGTGCTGGATCTGACGCCGGCTAAAACAAAAGCAGAAAAATTCTTTTTGTAAGCAGTAACCGAAAGCAAATGATGACGGCTTGAATTGAGCCTTGTCGAGAGATGCGTTCGAAGTTGCCATTGTTGATTGAGAAGATAAAAAACTGGCAAAATGATCTGGCTCAAAAGAAAAAAAAGTTATTCCAGCCCCAGTGCTCGATCGCACTGGGGTCGGAGTCTAGATGTAGTGGATGCCCGGAAATTCACAAGTGAAGGTCAGGAATAAATCAACATGGAAGGCAAGCGCCTCGAGTTGATCTCCATAACTCAGTCCAAAGCGACGCTAGAAGTTCTCTATCTATAGGCTGTTGTGGTCGATTCTTCTGGTCTGTCTCAAATTTCTTTTTCCCCTCCGCACTTTCTTCTTCGTCGTCTTGCTCTTCAGCTTCACCCGCTTTGTCATTGTACGCTCGTGTTCCCGTCGGGATCGCTCCCCTCGTCCGCTTGGCAAATCACGCGTTGTTTCTTTTTGCCGCAAACCCTCGCCGTCTCCTCTCTTTACTTCCTGCCACTTCACCTTTCAATTGCCCTTCCAGTTTATTTATCGGCTTCGGTTTTCTCCATCCCTTTGTATCATTACTGCGTGAGAAAGAGTGGTTGCCAACTGCGCCTTGAAGAAGTCTCGACTTCGATCGCCCTCTAGCTTGCGTCGAGTGTCTGCCCTAGCGGAACTCTCTCCCCCCCCCCCCCCCCCCCCCCCCGCCATTGTTTTTTCCTTCTCGCATCGCCCTAGATGTAGAGGCTGGCGGACTACCTATACCCTCCAGCTCCGTGTTTTTCTTTTTTTTTTCTTGGGGACTAAGCGAACCGCCTGTTCTCATAGTTCTGGTGGTTTATGGTGGTTTCTCTTCCCGTTATCGTTGGTTGTTGTAGTGCTTGGATGTCTCCAGCGGGTACTCAATCAACCGTGACTGGTTCAGGTACGATTGGAAGCTTGTATCGTCGAATTCCGAGGCGTATACCTTAATCCACTCCAAATGTTTCAGGGTAAGTGCTGACTCTTGCGCTAGTTGTTGCTGCAAGAAATGCAGTGGAGCGCATACTGTATGAGGATAAAAATCGATAAAGGATGCTCCAAAGCCCGAACTTCGAACTGCTATTTTATTCAAAAGGGACGCGCCTATACGCTTTTTATAAACACGCCGTGTTGCCTGAGACATTGAGTAACTGGGCCTGAAGTAATGGCTTTGGTTCGTTTTTTCTGATTGAGATGAAAAAGAAAAAAAAGAGATACGCTGATGTCAACGTTTGGAGCGCGTTGTATAATTTGATTCATAGCCCTCCGACACCACGCGACTCACAAAAGCTAGTGTGTGGCTCT
>NW_027526225.1:55072979-55128132 GCF_048455015.1 Haemaphysalis longicornis | reverse complement strand
CGCAAAGAAGTGTGAAGTCCCTCACTGCGGAGCATCCCATATTCCAAATTTAGCGTTCTGGTTGTGAAGCCTAAAAAAGCTGAAAGAAATGAAAGCTTTTGTGTGCTTCTTTTATTGAGTCCGCACTGCGAATACAAAAAAGAAAAACGGCATCAAGGCAAGAAAAGACCTTAACCCGGTACCGAGGCATGCTTTGCAGCGGCCGTGATCTTTCGGCTCCCACAAGAAGATCTTCTCTTGCTGCTGTGTTCTTTTTCTGCTGTTTTATCGAAAGTGTAAAAAAAGAACAAGTGCCAGTTGCAATAGGCATGCCTCAGGTTATCATGAGCCGCTGCAACCCAAATCACCTGGAATATGATGGAAGCGAAAAAGCCGAAGTGTAATCCTTAAGCGCTACTATTCTGACGGATAATTTGATTCTTACTGAAGTCCTACACCACTTAATTCTAATTTATACATGGGGGTTTCATTTGTTTAACAGCACAGAAGAGCTCTTATTGGGTATGAAATATTTCCGCAACAATATTGCGCGTCAAAGCAGCGTCCGCGAATATGAGCTACTGTGGATCGTGGCTCATTGGTGACCCGGCCGCTCACATTCTTCACTTTAGTGAAAAAGACCGTCACTATACATCGAAGTTTTCAAAAGAATGGCTTCAATGAGCAAATGAATAATTCAAACAACATTTATAAGAAAAGTAATAAATAATAGAGGATCCAGGAACAATCCTCAGTAAATTAACACAGAAAAAAGTGTTCACGAAATATGCAGATTCATGGCTCTGCGTTAAATTACCACGAAAAGGGCACAGATGCCGTCTTCATAAAAATAGATCCCTGAATTCATGACCAGAAACCAATCAATACAACGGGATCGAGGAACCACCTTTAATAGGCAATTACTGGAGTAGTCGTTTCATAGAAATAATTGCACATATAACCATGCGTGAAAAAGAAAGTAATACGAACAAGTAAAATCTGTAATTGATACCAACGGCTCACTATTTTGTGTTGCTTCAGCCTATCACAGGCACACCTAAATCTCTTCCTGTACCGAAATCGCCCTCCACTGGAATATGCGGGTGCCTAAATGTCCATGTACAATATGTTCCTGCACAGATAAGTCTTGTAAGAATAAGTTCAAATGAATGTGCTTTTCTATTCCTTACTTGCCGAAGAGTTTGGATTCCGTTCCGGCTAGTGCACTATGCCATACTACCTAGCAACGCCACCGCACCCAACTTTTACAGTGCTCATCTCTTGCAGTGTGCTGTTTTGTCGCGTGCTGTTTTGTCGCGTGCTGTTTCGTCGCCGTGCTGTTTTGTCGCCGTGCTCTTCTGTCGCGTGCTGTTTTGACGCCGTGCTGTTTTGGCGCCGTGCTCTTCTGTCGTGTGCGGTTTTGTCGCTGTGCGCTCTTGTCGCTGTGCTGTTTTGACGCGTGCTGTTTTGACGCGTGCCCTTTTGACGCCGCGCTGTTATGTCGGTGCTATTCTGTCGCGTGCCGTTTCGTCGCGTGCTGTTCTGTCGGTATACCGCGTATAGTCCTGATGGTATCTGAAACCATATTTTAAAGCGCTGCGCAGCCGCAGTATCTTCTTTCTTCGTTTTAATTGTCAATGTGTCGCTTCAAACTGAAATGCTACCTCGTGATTGGAAAAGTGCAAATGTCACACCCATGCACAAGGCTGGGGACCGGAATCAAGAATGCAATTATAGAGCGGTATCTTTAACGTCAGTCTGCTGTAAGACACTTGAGCATGTTTTGTACTCGTCTGTCATAAACATCTTGAAGGAAATCATTTCTTTTCGCCAGCTTAAAATGGTTTTCGATCTTGTTTATCGTGTGTGACACAATTAACTGAGTTCATTCATGATGTTGCCTTCTCTTTCGACCAGGGCCTGCAAGTAGACGCAGTATTTTTAGATTTTAAAAATGCGTTTGACGTAGTACCACACAACCTCTTGTTGCATAAGTTATCAATTTTTGGAATCCCTAGTCGCTTTCTTGGTTGGTTAAAACAGTCTCTTATTTCACGGGAACAACGGGTAGTTAGAAGTAGCTCGTCATCATCACCCGTTGAAGTTCTGTCTGGCGTGCCCCAGGGGTCAGTTCTTGGGCCGCTGTTGTTTTTGGTTTTTGTCAGTTATTTACCCAATGGTATCTGGTCAAATATCAGATTGTATGATGATGACTGCGTCTTGTACTACCCTGTCAAGAGTGTCAGTGATTCACGTGTATTACGAGCAGATTTATGCAAAGCCTCAGATTGGTGTGCGCAATGGTAGATGAATTTAAACATAGCTAAATGCTACGATGTAACATTTCCTAATAAGAAGAAACCACTGCAATGTAGCTATCGTTTAAACAATAATGTATTACAAAGTGTACAAGAAGTGAAATATCTAGGTGTAACATTGAACTCTAAATTAGAAGGACAGACCATATTCATGCAACAGCTGCAAAAGCTTCTCGGCTCATGTACATTTTTCAGAGCGGTTTTAAACATTCCCCTCAATCATTAAAAAAACACTTCATTTCACCAACATTACGCCTATTTCGGAATACGCGTGCGCAGTGTGGGACCCATATACGGAAGTGTTGCAAGAACACTTGGAAAGGGTACAGAAGCGTGCACCCATATTTGTTACAGGTAACTTCAACTTCGATATAAGAAGCTCTGCCATCCGAGATAACTTGGGGTCGCAAACATTATGCTCGCGAAGAAAAAATTGTAGATTAAAGCTTTTCTATAACATTAACATAAGATCAACTGGAAATAACAAAAATACTTACCCAAAAAAGCCCGAATTACGTGTCGACACGAAGATACCATTTAGAAAAAAATAAAGCATACCAGTACCGCATCAATGTATTTAAGTATTTTAAAGCAAAGCTTTTTACCTCTACCCCCCAAAGGTTCTTTCGCGACCGTTGGTGTCACCAGGAAACTCCAGCGAACAAATAAAAGAATTTACTGGCACCGCCGGCAATCGAACCTGGAACTAATAGACTAACAAAGCGAGAGCCCGTCTTACCGATTTAGCTACGAGCCCATGCGAACACGGGAAGACAAGTGGTGTACTCACCAAGCACATCTACGGGTTTACCCCCTGCCTTCTCGCTGAATGCCACGTGAAAGCGTCACACGACCACTCACGCCCGTCTAGCGGTCCTGTGCGCACCTTGCACATGTGCAAAGAGTTACAAAAATTAAAGGAAGCTCACACCAATCCATAGAATTTCACTTTTAGTACGCCAATGTGCTAAAGCCTGTGGCCTCCAGTGTTCACGTAAAAAATCACAGCTCCTTGTCGTCCTCCCTCACGCCAAATCAAGGAATACATTCAAATACTCCTTGATGACCAGGCCATCACTCCAAACCCCAGCATCAGGATCATGGGCCTACATTTCCAGGCCAACACCAAGAGTGACGTCTCCTTGCAGCGCCTCAAAAACAGCATTAATCTAATCATACACATGATCAGGCGAGTTGCCACCAAGAAGCGAGGCCTAAAAGAATCCGGTACCTTTCGATTAATTGAAGCTTTTGTCCTCTCGAGAGTTACTTACGACAAACCCCTATCTTCTTCTCGACGAGGAAGACATAGAGATGCTTTATATAATGATTAGAAAGGCGGTTGAGCAGGCCATTGGTCTTCTCATGAGTGCGTCCACACTGAGGCTGCTTAGCACGGGCTCCACAACACGGTGGAAGAGCTGATAGAAGGTCGTCTTTCTAACCAGAAGGTCCGACTCAGAACTGCGGTGGGTAACCGCATGCTTCACCAGATTGGCTGGGCAGCCCAGAATGTCACTCCGCTTGACGTACTCCCAGACTCTTGGCGACTAAAACTAAAGATGCTCCCTTTGCTTAGAAATATGAACCCCTCACATGACGAGGGTCAACGAAAAGCACGGGCTCAAGCGCTAAACACCACCCTCGGTGGGGCTCATGCAGTTATCTACACAGACTTCTCCAAACATCGAGGGCAGCAACACGCCATCATCGTGGCTACCTCCTGAACCAACCTCCTTGCGTGTACCTCGCTTAGGACCCAAGAAATGACGGCAGCAGAAGAGGCAGCCATCACCTTGGCTCTCACTCAACCAGGGGTTCGGAGGTATAGTCAACGATTCCCAGCAAGCCTACTGGAATTACCAGTCGGGTTGGGTGTCCTGACCTGCACTGTACATGCTAAAAAACCCCTCCCCAAACGGTTCAATTCAGCTCATCTGGACACCACCTCACGCTTCAATGGAGGGCAACAAATACGCCCACCCAACAAGCCTGCGCTTTTACCTCCCGTGCTATGGCGCTGCACGAGGACAGTCACCCGCTTGTCACGTCCAGGGAAATAATCCAGAATTATCGCCTTCTGAGACAGACCGCACCTTCGCCTTACCCTGACCTTTCCAGAGAACAACAAACTACCCTGCGGCTCATACAATCCGGGCTCCTTCCCACAGCCTACGCGTATTCACGTAATGCATCCGAATCGCTACGACGCTGAATGTAAATTTTTCTCAGAAGTAGGAATACTCCGCCCCGTAATCGGGGTGTGCGACTTTAGCCCTGAGCACCCTCCTCTCTTTCCGTCAACTACCCAACAAGAGCAATGGGAGATGCTGCTGTCCAGGCCCTCTCTACCTACCCAGCTTCAGCGGGTGGACAGTACACAGGCCGCGCGGACTGCATATGGGCCCCACAGAAGAAGGTATCACTCCCCAGGGCTGCACTCTGGGCCGTTCAGAAATCTGAACAGAAGTATTTCTTCCTCCTCCTTCTCAGCCGCAAGTCTCGTCGCCTCCGTCCGCGGCGCAGAGACGGAGAAGTCGGAGCTTACTTTGATTTTATAAAAAAAAAGTTTCCACTCTTGCGCTACACCAATACAACTCAACCAAACACCGTTCATGCATCATGCATTGATTTAACCTTACCAAGAATATCTCTTTGAAGTAATAAATGGTGTGGTTAAGTGCATTTCACTTCTATCTGGTTTTACTATTTGTAGAGCCATGTGAGTGATTTTAAGTGACGTCGCATGAGTAATCGTTATGGGTGCCGTTTACAGCTTTGCTTTCCAACCACATTCACGGGGTGGATTGGCGCGATTTTTTTCTATTCCAATAGAATTAACGACTACAACATGCTCCCGAATGAAATTGTGCTCTCACCGAATGTTTTGACTGCTATCGAAAGTATTTTTTGAATGCTAACGTTTGATTTTATTGCTTTTGACCGTATATTGTTGCTATGTTTTTAATTACATTCTGTTGCTATGTTCTGCTGTGTTCCGATTACCGAGACAAACCTGTATTCCCATTCTATAGATTGCAATTGTATGATTACTTGTTGTTTTTGTGATTAATTGTAATTAACCCCCCTACAAAAATGCCCAACGGGAGCTGTAGGTATTTGGAACAAATAAATGAATAAATTGATCATAATTGGGCGAAGCTTTATCAACTGAATTGGTTCGCGACACCTCTGCACGCTGGGAGTGCATCGAACGCCGCGCATAACTGCCGACCGTGCTCAGACGGGCGCGGCGAAGTGCGAGGAAGGGAAAGGTACAAAAAGCGGTTGCCCAACAATTAGAATTCTTAAAGGTAACAACGATAATAAAGGCGCGAAACCTTTTACAAGTGTAAAAATTGAGTAAAAGTCATCACATGTACCGAAAATTTAAAGAACAAATTTTGTTTATTATTCCATTATTACGATTTCTGTTTTACTCGCCGCGGTAGCTCAGTGACTAAGGTGTTGCGCTGCTGAGCACGAAGTCGCGGGTTCGATTCCCGGCTGAAGCGGCCGCTTTTCTGATGGAGGCGAAAAGCAAAAACGTCCGCGTGTACGAGATTTCAGCGCACGTTAAAGATCCCCAGGTGGTCAAAATTAATCCGGAGCCCTCCACTACGGCGCGCCTCATCGCCTGCGTTGCGTCGGCGCGTTAAGCCCCACAATCAATCAATCAATCAATCAATCAATCAATCAATCAATCAATCAATCAATCAATCAATCAATCAATCAATCAATCAATCAATCAATCAATCAATCAATCAATCAATCAATCAATCAATCAATCAATCAATCAATCAATCAATCAATCAATCAATCAAATTCTGTTTAACGAGAAACTTCTCCACCTTTGGAGTTCGCATGGCAGTTTGCGAAAACTTGTGAGGGTATATGACCGTTCCTATGGGGAATTGCTTAGGCGCTACAAGGTGCTGCAAGGCGCCACAAGGCGCTACAAGGCAGCAATATGTGTGGCGATGCCAGGTGGGTGCTGTGCGAAGACACCTGCACTGCGACACCCCACAGTGTATAACGGTGTGCCCGGGTTGCGTAATATCACACCACAAAGCAACAATGTCAAATCCTACGCCGGTCTCGTCATTGGATTAATTTGCCCTTCTGACCACACAGTTTGGCCATTTAGGAGCGTTTCTGGCTGTCAGCCGTGCAAAGGTCTCGCTTTAGAGAGACACCACGCGGTATCGCAATTTATTCCGTTTGTTTTCTCACCCATAGCGCGTGCACACACACACACTCTCTCTCTCTCTCTCTCTCTCTCTCTCTCTCTCTCTCTCTCTCTCAGCCCCGAAATTTTCTGAGTGGGGCATCCTCCTTCCGTTCCCTCTGTGTTTCGGCCTTGTTTCGTCCACGCTGTTCGCACTCCGCGTCGGTTCACAGTCTTAAAATTGAGGACTGTAGTGTCGAAGCGCCCTTACAACGTGGCTGGACCGTGAACTGCTTATCCTTTTGTTTTCTATAACCTTCTGAAATTTACAAGCACGTGATATCCTTTGGAAAGTAATGGTAGAAGTGCACGCTTGAACAGAAAATGTGCACTCACCTTTTTTTTTCCCCTAAACCCTTCAGGGAGAAATATATCAGTAAAATACTGGCTGTACCATCCGAAAATGTCGTTTCTATGTTTGCTATTTGTCTACCCGACAATTAATATATTCTTACGCTATTTCAGTTCCGCATACGTACGTCAGTCATATTACGAAAAATGCAGCAGGTATGAAGCGAGCGACACGTTGAACGAGATCCCCAGTGCGCCCCAGAACGAGCGCCCCGTCACGGCTAAGATATGAGCGAAATGGCTCTCGAAACCCAGCAGGCAAGCTGACAGACGCACGTCGTAGAAGTGGGTGCAGCTTTCGCAAATCGCGAGCGGTGAGGTAAGGTGGGACGTCCGCCGGCGCGCGCCACATAGCGGATGAGTGCCTGAACTAAGCGTCTCTATTGTTCCCATTGGAAAGCGGGCGAAGCGTAAGGCAATATTTATACAGGTGGCGTTGCTACAACCTATACGTTTCACGTTCGCGTACATGGGCTCTGTACGCCCGTGAAACTAACACTGTCTATTAGCGCTGCTATGTGTAGAAGCCACGCCATCCCACTGATAGTTCGAGAGGGAGTGGGGGAAGGCAGTGAGAAATACGCTTTGATAACCACGACATTAAAGCGATCTGAAAGACAGCTGCCTTCCTTCAACTTCCCTCTAAAACTCTGTTTACTCCCTCTATCTCTTTCTTGAGATGGTCATCGAACATTATCTTACTATCTCTAAAGCATTTTGGCACCTAAAAATGTCGTCTCTTCGCTTTGACGCAAGAGAATGGTTCGGCAAAAATGACATCGGGGCTTTTGGCACGCGGAGCATTTCAGACACGGGGCTAACGACGCGGGGCTTTTGCGAGGGGGCTTTTGCGCGGGGGGCAATCTTGATACACCCTTATTCTGCGCCTGATTTCTCTCTCGTGGTTGCGGGGTAGCTATATTCTTTTACTTCTAGCGTTTCGTTTCCTAAGCTGAAGAGGACGTTTATCGCGTGCTTATTTCTCATTACTTTAGATTTGTTGATATTTATTTTTAGCCCAACCGCCTTGCTTTCTGATTGTAGTTCCTCGAGCATTGTTTTCAGGTGTTCTGCAATCTCACTCAGCAAGACTATGTCGTTCGCAAACCTCAAATGGCTCACGTATTCCCCGTTTATCGTTAATCCTATGTTTTCCTAGTGAAGCTTTCTAAATGCCCCCTGCAGACATGCTGTGAATAGTTTTGGCGAGATGGTATCTCCCTGTCTTACTCCCTTTCGGATCCGGAGTTTATCCCTTTGCTTGTGGAGGGTTATCCTGCCTGTGCATTCATTATACATGTCTTCTAGAAGTCTTATATAGGTAAAAGCAGGGTTTCATAAACACTAGTCAACAATTCACCATATTCACACACCGAATCAGGTTATAGATAAATGCGCGGAGTATACTCAACCCGTATATTTTGACTCGGTCGAAACCTCAGCAGTCATTCAGGCATTGCGGAATCAAGGTGTAGACGAGCGTTACGTAAGAATACTAGAGGTTATCTACAATGGGTCCACTGCCACCATTGTCCTCCATAAGGGGAGCAGTAAAATACCTATAAGGAAGGGCGTCAGACAAGGAGACACAATCTCTGAATAAGTTATTCACAGCATGTTTACCAGATGTATTAAGAACATTGGATTTGGAACAGGTCGGCGTAACGGTTAATGGAGAATATTTCAGTCAACTCAGATTTGCTGATGACGTTGCCTTGCTAAGCAACTCGGGGGAGGAATTGCAAAGCATGATTACCGCAGTGGACAAGCAGAGTAGAATCGTCGGGCTGAAAATTAATTTTCAGAAAATTAAAGTAATGCTCAATAGCTTCGGGAGAGCACAGCGGTTTGAGATAGGTGGCGAGGGAGTGGAAGTGGTAAGCGAATATATCTACTTAGGCCAAGTTGTGACCTCGCACCCCAGCCATGAGGCAGAGATAATTAGAAGGATCAGAATGGGGTGGGGTGCATTTGGCAAGCATTCTCAGATAATAAATGGCAGCATACCATTGTCCCTGAAGAGAAACGTGCATAACAGCTGCATCTTACCGGTACTCACCTAGCAGGCAGAAACTAAAAGGGTTCAACTTAAGTTGAGGACGACTCAGTGAGAAATGGAAGGGAAGATGATAGGTGCAACATTAAGGGACAAGAAGACGGCGGAGCGGGACAAAGAACAAACGCGTGTTAAGGACATATTAGTAGAAATTAAGAAGAAGAAATGGGTGTGGGCGGGGCATGTAATGTGAAGGCATGATAACCACTGGTCATTAAGGGTAACATAGTGGATCCCTCGAAAATGCAAGCGTGGTAGGGGGCGGCAGAACGTTAGGTGGGCTGATGAGATCAAAACGTTAGCGGGGATAAATTGGCCGCAGTTAGCAGAAAACCGGGATAATTGTAGATCTATGGGAGATGCAGCCTGCAGTGGGCGTATACAGGCCGATGAGGATAACATAGGTCTCCTCTACGCCCTGGCCATTTAGTGATTGTAGCACGGCTGCTACGACCACAGAATCACTTTCTCGTAGTCTATAAATGCCGTGTAAAGGGGTTTGGTGTATTCTGCGGATTTTTTATCCATTGATTAACAACAGGGATGTTATCAACAGTTCAAAACATTTTCCTAAACCCATCCTGTTCTCTGGGCTGTTGGAAATCCAGGCTGTCACCTATGCCGCTAATTATGGTATACAGCTTGTAAACAACTAAGAGTAGGCTGATGCGTCTGTAATTCTTGAGGCCCTTGGGCTCTCCCCTTTTATAAATCAGAACATTGTTGGTGTTTTTCCAGGCTATGTAGACTTTTTGAGTCTTCAAGCATTCCGAAAATAGTACAGCACGGTTTTCCAGTACAATATAGCCACCACCTCCCTCTTTGACACACACACACACACACACACACACACACACACACACACACATATATATATATATATATATATATATATATATATATATATATATATATATATATATATATATATATATATATATATATATATATATATATATATATATATATATATATATATATATATATATATATATATATATATATATATATATATATATATATATATATATATATATATATATATATATAAAGCCTGAGTACAAACACGTACGCACACACCAACATTGGCCGCGTGCTCGCGCAAGAAATGCTGAAGCACTCGGGCCAAATTTATGGCGACATGGGCCCCCGGCCAAAGCAACCTAGGATGCATCACTGCACCGAAAGAAAATATCTCCTTTCCCATCCCTTCCCGTCCGCCTCCTGGCGTCTGAGCGCCCTTTCCCCTTCTTCTGCACCATAGCACTCCCTTTCCAGAACACAACCTCTTCTAGTGCAGGCACTAATCCCGTCGATCCCGCAAACATCGCCCTTCTTCCCCAAACACCTCCGTCCGGCAACAGCCGTCCGACACCTCTTCCCTTTTTTCTCTATTCTTCGTTCCTCCTCTCGGCGCCCAGAGAGGCAGGAAACGGATGATGGCACTGTCCTCCGGGGACCATTCCCATATTTTCCGCTTTCGGGATGAAAGCCCGGGCCTGTTTCTCGCGCTCGGGGCCTCCCTTCGTCCGCGCGATCTCCCATCCCTTTTCCCTCGGCTGTCCTCGCTGCCTGTCGCCACAAACTCCCCTTTCCCTCAGCACCCGCAGAGGCAGGCGTTTTCACGGGATGATTGGTGCCACACGCTGCACACCTGTCAAGTTTGATTTCCCATGGTGGCCGCCTTCGCTTATAGGGCTGAAGCCGTTCCGGGGTTTTTAAGGGGAAAGCCTTCAGAGCGTCATTGTGAGAAAAACCACTGTTGTTGCGGTACTAGTCGCTCTTGTCCGGCCCAGAATAACCGCCGCTGTCAAGAAAACACATCTGGGTTCGTGTGGGAACTTAACACGGGTCTCCGAGTGCTTTATCCCCGCACTACCTCGCCACTTTAGCGGCGGCGGAGGAAAAGTTAGCGATGCGCGAACCGCGTGACAGGCGAATGTGACGGCACGAGAGCGCAGCAAGCGCGCCTTAGCTTCGCAGAATTCCAGTGCCGGAGAAGTTGTGGCGTGACGTACCACCGGTCTGTCTGCGTGTCGATGTAATTCGGGGCGCGAGACAACTAAAAGGAATAGGCGGAAGTGAGGAAAGTAGAAAACACATTGCAGCAGTAAAAAAGTATTTAGTGTCGTCGGGCTTGAGCCTTCAAAGCATGTGCGTAGACTTACATTTTTTTAGAAATATTTTTATTGGGTCAGTGTGCTTTCCCCGCGTAGGAATAACTGACAGTCACCGGTCACCGGACAGTCACCAGACAGTCACCGTTCAACACACAGGCACACGTACACGTACACGTACACGTACAGACAGACAGACAGACAGACAGACAGATAGACAGACAGACAGACAGACAGACAGACAGACAGACAGACAGACAGACAGACAGACAGACAGACAGACAGACAGACACACACACACACACACACACACACACACACAGTCATCGCTAGGGAAGAAAGGGGGTGGGAAAGGGATCATAAAGCTTGGGAAAATTCAGCGGCTCCAGGGGCCCTATGCGTACAGATTGCGCCGGTTCACTCATTCGTCAAGCTAGACTCAGATCAGCGCAGTAATGCCTAAAACAGAAATTTTTCGTTGTTGCTTTTCTCTTGAGTTCAATCATTGGACGTTCTCTTTGTCAAGAAGACGCTTGTACTGCCCTGTTATGTTGTTGTTATGACAAACAAGTAATTTTTATTTTATTGGCAAACATAAAAGCAAACCCCAGCACGTTATTTGTATTCTCCGTGATCGCTGACTTCGAAAAAAAATCACGCCATATCCACGGAATGAATGATGATAAGTGGGGTTAAGCTCGAGAGGGGGAGATCATCGGTAACCGCAACTCTCCCGTGAAAGTTCGCCCATTACATCATTAAGAAAGACGTAAGACTGTGTGCGTACATTGTACAAATCAACTTTTATTTTCGGAGTCAATGCTCCCAGGCCCAGACCTGGTGAAAGACCCCGCGCCATCGAGGACTACCCCGCACCTCCACCACAATTTGTCACGTAGGATGGGACACAACGGTAAAGAAAGAACTTATTTAGGGCGAACTTGTGCCCGAACAAGACGAGAGGAAACGAGCAAAGGTCCTTGCGTCTCGTTCGATCTCCGAGAACGACTGCCTGCGTTCGTGGCGTGATCTCTTGCGTGATCTCCCCCTCGCAGTGCACGTGCGCTCGCGCCTCCGTTGGCGAACACACACAAGCTCGCGCTCCCGGTGCCGATTTGCGCTGCCGGTTGCAGCCGGTTCTTGCGCGTGCAACGCGGCCCACTTTGCGACATCTCCGAAAGCATGCGGCGGTCACGTACCACGAGACACAAGGGATGGACAGACCCATGGCTTTAGGAGCTTCGCCCCTAAAAGTCAAAACTATTATTTCTTTCGCTAGAAAGCACGCTCTACGCTGCGAGTCATGCGAAACCGCGCCTGCTGCAAATTCACCGGGTTTTCACGGCGCCGAAGGCCGGTGAAATTTTATGCCCTATTTCACTGCGACAGCAACCGCCATTTTCAAGCTGTTACGTAACATTACATCACTTTCACGCAGGCTGAAGTTGCCAATGTGTGACGTGATAGTTCCCCTGAGCTGTTTAAAAAACATCACTCCTTCTCAGCCTATCACAGAGAGTGCGTGACATACAAGTCGTATTGTTGTTGAATAGCAATGACAGGCGTACGTCGTCATATGCGCTGCATGTAGTCTAGCTTTTTATTGCCGGCCAAGAAATTTCCGCTTTCAGCAAAGAGAAATAAGGCAAACTTTATAACTGGTGCCCGTAAACGTCATGAAACGTCAGAATGACGAAAGCACACACAACGACTTTGGCAACCGGAAGCACGTGACCAAAACTGAAAGCCAATCAGAAAATACTTCCGGCAAATTCACAGTTCACTGTGAATTTGTGCAGTCGAGAATAGGGCCCAGTGTGCGCCAGAAAAACGAGATGACCACGCACAAAGTGGGTAATAGTTGCAAATAATAGATGCAAATACCATGCTTACGCGATTCTAACGCGCACTTTTTTCGGGAAAAATAGGTCGAAAAATCGCATGCGCGTTAGAATCGAATACGAAACCGAAACTGCCAAAACAACGGAAATTTCGTCCCGCCCATCGCCATCGCCATCTCAAGATGGCGCCAAAGCTTTTTGCAACGATTTTTCGGACGCAGGAAGCATACGGGCGCCTAGGCTTTTCTATCGGCGTTCACACAAACCATCAAATCGTTCCACTTGCGCGCTTGATAACAACAATGACAGCAGCGGCTCTCTCGCGTTCAAAACGAGCGGTCGGCTGAAGAGTGGGCCTCTGAAGAAGCTCGCGGGATGGGCTTGAGAGGCGTGGACCACGATACCATCGACCATGGTTGAACGTTCGTTCAGAAGTGTGGCATCGCGAACGCGCTGGACGGCACCAAGTAGGAGATGTTGTGGTCAGCGGAGAGTGATGAGGAGTGAGATGAGTGAGATTACTTCAAAATAAATCGCCCTTTTCTCTCGCATTCGTTTTCTCCCTCACAAAGTTCAATCGGAGGTGCAAGTTTTCGGTTGTTTCTTTTGCCAGGAAAATCGGATAAGCGTTAGAATCGGGGGCGCGTTAGAACCGGGTAATTACGGTAATAGCCTCGGTAATTATTACTAGCTCTTTAAAAAACTTTCAGTGTAATTAAGCTGTAATTAGCGAACAAACAGTAAATGTGTAGCTCAGTTTTGGTTTCGATTTTCTTCAAGTGCGCTAGACAGTGGCTAGGCCCTTGCGCCTGACTCGCGTGCGGGCGTGCATTCTCCAGCTGCGTGCGTGCAAAACGTGGGCAACTCGGATGCACGCTGTGCACGGGCTGAGCGACTGCCTGCCCGGGCGGTTTCGAGGCCGTCATTGGCTGTTTCACGTTAAGCACCTTATCTACTGACCCTGAACTGACGCCGGAACAGTGATTCCGATCTGAACTTGACTACCGCAAGTTCACTACAGACTACATAGTGGCAGCCAGTGGTCGTAACCGTTGGAAAGGAAAAGGAAAAAAAAAGCAGCTTTTATAATCGTATATATATATATATATATATATATATATATATATATATATATATATATATATATATATATATATATATATATATATATATATATATATATATATATATATATATGAGACGAGGGATTCCGTAAGAACACACATCAAAGATGCAGTGTCCCTATTGCCAGGGCACGGTATGAGGTCGAGGAAAACGGAAGAGGTTGCAGATCCCCTTTGTAGTTGTCCCGCGAAAAGCCAGAGTAGGTTCCCCAGTTCGCCCCCGGCGATGGGGTGTCTGAAGTACGCTTTCTGACGCAGTAGATGAAGCGCGAGAGGAAAACAGTAGCCCGATGCAGGGATGAAGTCAGAAAATTCTGAGCTACGGAATGGACTAATTCATTGCCCGACATGGGCGACTGGAAGAACATGGTATCGGCGAGGCTTTTGTCTGGCAGTTGACACAGGCGTGATGATGACGAAGAGAATACGTAAAAATGAGCAGCCTATAAATGACGATGAGCACAATGGCCAGAGACGCCAGATACATTCAGATTGCCTGGCGCAGGATCAATAAAATCTGCGATGCCACGTCACAGCCTAGCCTAGTCATGGTAGAAGAAAAATTTTGAGCGAGAAGGCCAAGTGCTGGAGAACGTGCCTTCAGTTGTACTCCGATTGAAACCGCGAGTAACCTGGCCTCGTAATTTTTTTTCACCGAGATCCATCTACGCGACCACGCGTTTCAAAAGGGCTTTATCTCAAAATTTGTTTCATTACAAATAAAAGCCCCGCCTGATTGTACAAGGAACTCCAGAAGCCTGCTAAAGCACTCTGTTTCAGGGGCTCTTCAAGGGATTTTCTTGTTAGAAGGGGGGCACTCGAGGACTTGGGTTGCACACAAGCTTAATATGATGCCTTATTTTATCGTTTCATTCGAATTCCTCTAAATGGGCAGCCGTCATTCCAGATACTGCAATAAGCCGAAAAAAATGTTCGCGTCATTGCTTGTTCGTTTGTTTGTTTCACAAAGGTACGAATGCTTTGGGGGGAAGAGCAGAGAAAAGCACTGCACACTTCTAAGAAAAATCAAAAGGCTCAATGAAAGAACATGTGCTCACACAAAGTAGTATTCAAACATTTCGCACGGGATAAAATTACGCGCCCTTTTCCGATTCGTCATGGTTCCTTTTGCTGTGAAGAGAGACGAATCGATTTTTTGCAAGGAACGACGAAAACAAAGGGTGCAGAACACCCGTAGTAAAAATTGGATACGTGCATAAACTTAACGTTTCACATTAAAAACGTTTGCACCGAGCAAGTCCGTAACCAATGTATTACAAACTCACTGACTTTGAAAACCGGCGAGCAAATCAAATTAATCACTTTTAAAAGTGCGAAATTCAACGCGCAAGCGTCAATCCATAACGGGAAAACCCATTTTAGCATCAATCAATCTTAATTACACGACTCAAATCTAAAGGGTATGACGGGAAACATTCCGGTACTTGTACAATGTTCTTCCTCCAGATAACTGGATTTTCATCTTTAGCGGAATCCCCATACGTCACTCAACATTTCTTGAGCGCCTTCAACGGCGGCAACCATTTCTGACCGTCAGCGCCGACAGCAACACGCCTCACACGGGCCAGCATTGGCGTCAGAGCATTACGGAGAGGCAGGGTTACGTGCAAGACATTCAAGGCACGTAGGATCGGGCAAAGAGGACTCATGGTCAGTGGAGGAGTATAAGTGATGGCGATTCACGCGAAGGCAAAAATAAAGAAAACGGGAACGGGGGAAAAGGAGCAAAAGCGGCCTACGTGTGTTGTCCTGAGAAAGGGCGCAGGGAAGCTGCTCATACCATGAGAGGGAGGGAGGGAGATGGGAACATTGATAGAAAATTAAGGTAGTAGATGAGACGGGAAACAAGAATAGGAGAAGAGAAAAAGGAAAGAAAAAAAACTGAAAGATGCCAACACGAAAGGGTGAAAGAGAGGCAAAGTAAGAAAGCGGAGAGAATAACTTCCACAATAACTGATTTAGGGTAGTCTTAACAATATATATATAAAAAAAAAAATCAGGCGTCCCGAGCGGCCAAGACAGCAGCAGTTTGGCTTCAAGCGGTTACAGACAGTCTATTCGGTAACTATAAAACTATTAAAGCGAAAAAGTTAAACAAACTGATTCCAAAGCGAGTGGTTTCTAAACAAGCAGCAGTATAGGTTCACCGATGCATATACCAAGATTCGGGAATACGCAAAGCAGGGATTCGCACAATATATGACCGGTTTCATCGAAACCGGACCACCAGAAAGCAGAGAAAGAAAGCAAAGGCAATTAGGCAAGGCTAGAGAACCAAAATCATCGAACGCTGGTCAAAGCTGGCTTTCTTTGCTCGGCGCGTATGAACCAGGGACGGTAGGAAATTCGATTTTAGGTTGGCGTATTGTTCGACGAATAACCGGTAGTTTCGGCGTTCCTTTCTGTTCCCGCGTTCACTCCAACCGTTTTACGTTAGGACATTGGAAGCTGCTTGACTACCTTGGAACGTTCTCAATATCTATTAATATCACGTGCTGAACGTTCCGCCGTCGTCGCCAAAGCGTCCCCATTTTCGTTTCCTTCCTGACGCGGACCCGCTAAAAATGCCCAGCATATGACTGACCCTAATTTATTTAAAATATCGGATATTCCTCAGAAAGGAAAAAAAAAAAAAAAACTGACATGAAGAGGAACATAACAACCACTCATCTGGAGCAAAAAATAAGGCACACAGCTTGAAAAAAAATAAATGACTACGTAGCTGAGCAACAGATACCCTGAAGAGTCAGCTGGAAGTTGATGAAAGAAAGGAAAACGAACACGGAAATTTGAAGCCAAAGGTGGAGTGGGTATATATATGGGGATGGTCTCAGGTGGGAAATACGGAAGCCTTCGTAGTCCGAAAGCTGAGAGCCAAGGAAAGCAGGAAGGAAGCAGGCACGGGATATGGAAAAGGGGTTCCGGCCGAGAAAGCGGGCTCCCCGCGGACCCATGACGCGAACCGCGGTCAATTTCCTTAACGGCTGCAGGAAGCGGACGCGAATCTAAAATAGATGGGAGAAAAGGGAAAAAGCTCCAGAAAACTCCGGAAGGAACCCGGACCTGCGGATGCACTCATCAACAAGGTGGATGTAGAGCGGGATGCTGGAAGGTGATCGCGAACGCGAGGTTAAGTCACGGGCTCTGGGTCTTCCTGCAATCGCTTCTTTTTTCTTTCTGCATGGTTCAGTTCATTCCTTCTTTCACCCAAACGAGTGCATGCGGAGGGCTATTACGCAAAGAAGCCAAGGACGACAGCAAGGAAAGATGTACCGATATTACGTATTGATGCTTCGTATACACTTTTCGTTCTTTGAACTTTGGTAAGGAGAGGAAAAGCTCCGGGTTGCGTTGCGCATGCGCAGTGGACTGCACCAGTTGTCGACTGCGCCATTTATAACGCCGCTATCGATTTACAGCGGTAATATGACTTCGTTCAGGACGAAGTGTCTAAAGAGAGCGTGTTATGAGGGCCAGCAATCTGTCAGCTCCACATCTGTAAAACTCTGACTCCGTCACTTTTCTTTTATTCAAAATGATTATTGCCGCTTTTTTCTCACTCACTGCTGAATGCCGCGGCAAGACGCGCTCAGTGGGCGGATCGTTGAGAACGGCATAGCATCGACCGGGATGCACGCAGTTTCTAAAATTAATCATACCCAACACCTCAATCATCATCATCATCACACCATAATAATAATCATCATCATCACCATCATCACCGCAATAATCTTCACAATTATCATCATCATAATAATCTATATATTCATCATCATCGGTATCATCATCATCGGCGTGTCTACGCCCACTGCAGAGCAAAGGCCTCTCCCATGGATCTCTAATTATCCAGGTCCTGCGCAAACTGCGACCAATGTATCCCCGCAAACTTCTGGGTCTCATCCGCCCATCTAACTTTCTGCCGCCCCCCGCCACGCTTGCCTTCTCTAGGGATCCATTGTGTTACCCTTAATGACAAACGGTTATCTTGCCTTCGCATTACATGCCCTGCCAACGCCCATTTCTTCGTAATTTCTGCGGTTTTTTCCCTGACCCACTCCGCTCTCTTCTTGTCCCTTAATGTTACACCTATCATCATCCGTTCTATTGCTCGCTGAGTCGTCCCCATCTTCAGTTGAACCCTTTTAGTGAGCCTTTAAGTTTCTGCCGCGTAGGTGAGTACCGGTGAGATGCAGCTGTCATACACTTTCTTCTTCATGGACATTTGTAGGCTGCCATTCATTATTTGCCATTCATTATCTATAGAAAGGTACAGTCCTGAGCTGAACTATACGGACCATGGGAGCGGCTACCAAAACTAACCGATGCGCCATCTGGTTGCACGGTGCCTGCTGTCGATACCGCGCAGCGCAGGCGCCGCCATAGAGTTTCTTAGGAAGTGTACTAGAGAAGAAACTGTGCCTGGTAATCCATGTCGTCATGGGGTTGGGAAGACCCCCCATTTTGGCTTGGGCTTGGCATGACAATTGGATTCTTAAGCGGTTTTGGGGATTTGCTTTCTTCACTATGCATTAACACGTCAACGAGCTACAAGGAAGCCAAAATCCTTCCTGTTCTGTAGTAGCCGTGTTCGGTGAAACAGCAGGCAGTGCGTGATCGCACCTGACGTTGGTCACGCCGCAGGCGATGGACGTGTGACTGAGCAGGTAATATGCCGCCGCGAAGTTTGTAGCCGACGACAAAAATAAACAAAAGGTACTTCGACGAAGACAAGATACGACACATACGGGAGCCTGAAACTGTCCTATCTTGTCATCGTCCACGACTGTTTAACGCCACGTTTTATTTTTCTTGTTAAACTGTAGTTGACGGTCGGTGCAACGGTTCACCACGAAGGTGACGTTTTCATAGGCACGCTCAAAAACTTTCCAAACTCTTCAAACAACTTATTATTTGAAATAATGGTAAAATGGTAAAAGAAGCGTCTGTAATGAGTCTCCCTCCCAAATATTAACATTGTTCGTAACTACCACATTGGCTTGCAGAATAGCAGCCAAAACCGTTCCGTCAAAAATACGCTCAACTTCCTCTTTCCGCAGTTTTAAAACAGCCTGTTTTATTTTCCAGTTACATAATTGCACACTATTTTTCGCGTTTTTGTGGAATTTTGTTTAAATTTGCGGTCACTAAAACGTTTCAATCCAAGCCAACGATGAAACTTCGCCGTGCGCATGACTTGATGGCGGTCCATCGCGACACAGACGGCCTTGATGTGAGCCGCTTAGACGCTAGCGCCAGATCCTCTCTAATGTATATTGTAGAAACTCTCAGGGCGCGGCCAACCAGTATTGCATGCCACGGCCGGGCTAGAGCGACGGTGCGCTGTGTTCATAGGGCCTTCGCAGCGGGGACGAGAACAATGCAGACCAGTCTCGACGTAAAGTTGCGCCGCTCTCCGCGTGGGGTCTGCGGGAGCCTACCCTTGCCTGGTCCTTGCTCGCTTGCATTTGAAGGCTGTTTTACGCGCGCGCGCGGGCTGTTTTCGCAGCATTCGTGCTTATGGGATTTATCAGAGAACATATCGGAGCAGAATTTCTTAGCTCCGTTATGTTATTGCAGCGAAACCTGCATGCTGGACGCCGGACTTCGACGAAATTTTTGTCAGGGCCAGACAACACCGGACAACGAACGATATTGACCACTTATTCGCCATCAGGGGCGGGTTTGTGGGTGCGCCCTATAAAGGTGGGAGGTTTTTGTAGGAATAACGATGATATTCCACTAGACGATAATACTAATATTAATATTAATAACAATATTTTATTATTCAATCGTGTTTTGCCTGGGATTGCCAATGGGCCTTTCTGGTCGCCGCCGAAAGATGGTTAATACTTACTATTATTATAACTATTATGCACATTATTGCATTAATATAATGTAATAAATAGGGCTGGGCGTCGATTTGAAATTTTAATTCGATTGGTTGAACAATCTATTAATTAACCAATTAGTCGGACGTGTTCATTTAAAAATGGCTTAGAAAGGGGACATTTTTAATGGTTGTTTCTATTGGATTGTCGATGGTACTGAATACAGGTCATTTTATGCGATCAATGGTAACTCGTCCATGCAGTTGCAGAGGGCGAGAAATTCATTGACAATTCGATCCGACAGTAGGGAGTTTCTTTTCTTGTTGGCAGTCATTCCGGCTGTGCTGATCAGCACAGCACGCGAGCGTGTGTTCAACACACGCTCGCTTTGAGGACAGGAAGTGAATGGGATCAAAAATGGCGTTGAGGTCAGCGGGACGCACAGAAGTCTTTTTTACAATGGGTGCGAGTGCCAGAAAGAAGGAATTCCTGGGCATGGCACTCTTCCAAGAGATCCAGATCGTCGTTGGCGCTTGGCTCGCCTGGACCTCAACCAATTAACTGATTTAAAAAAATAATACTAACTAGAACATTAATATATTAATCGGAAGGTTAATCGACGAATCGCCCAACTCTAGTAATAAAAAAGCCTTTACTGCTACTTATAATGTACGAAACTACGCAGTAGCAAGTACATTCGGGGACATGTCTACGAAAACAGAGTGAGCGCGCGTAGCCACTGCTTCTGTCCGTCAAACGAGCAGGACAAAATTATATAAGTTATGCGCAATTCACGATAGCACGTATACAACAAGTTAGACACAAGAATAAGCAAACGGCTCTCATACCAAACGATCATAGTTTCAGACAGCCTATCAAACTGACGTAAATTTCACGTGTTGCTGCCAGTCGCTGGACCTGAAATGGTGGTCAGAATTAACACACTTGACGGAGCATAGCTTCAAGCAGTCGGCGCTGCATGGTACCAGAATGCCTCCACGCCAGAGGGTGACGATGCAGCCGCCTCTTTGCGCTGCTAATAGTTGCCTTACGTTCAGGGTTAAATCACGAAGCTGATGATAGCTGTCTTGGGTTGTGAATCTTACGCCCCCAAAAAACTGTCCGAATAAACTCGTTTCCATCCTGCCTCGTGCCCTTTAGTTCGCAGGTTGTAATCCACCAATGATTTTTCTCCGGCATAGTATACCTTAAAAGCCGCTGTGCTACTTTTAATAAGCAACCTATGACAATTACAGTATTCTTTAAGCAATGCGCTCCTAACCTGCATGCGAACCCGAAACATTGAAACTAGCAAAGACGAATCAGTTACGAGTTGAGAGCAAGATTAGTAAAATTTTGCTGCGATTGATCTGTTGCACTTAGTGGCGGGTGCCCACAACAGCTGAGTACTCAGGATTTCAGTTCGGGGGGAGGGGGGACCTGAAGGACCACAAATGCAAATAAAACAAAACAAGCGAAGGAAAATTTGATTGCTGCAGTGAGGTGTATGTCAAATTATTCTTCCCAGAAACTTACCCCCCCTTGGGGTTTTGCCGTAAATTTGGCAAATTACAACAAAACAAAACAACAGAAAGAGCCAAAGGTAACCATTCATACGGGTGATTCCGTGCTCTGTGTCATTTTTCAATTATTTCAATCATTTGTTTAGAGAAATTGCATACATACATTGAAGCCGCGTATGGCTGGTGCGTAGCGTGCGACACAAAAATAATTATCGGAAGTCATTATTCGTTGATGAGCATGTCTTCGCCGGTTGCTTCTTACCAGGCCCACTTCCCCCTCTTTTGCGTAAGCCCGTAGCCGGGAATGTGCGAAATAGAAATAGAAAACAAGAGCAGCAGCGGCCCATAGCTTGCCCGCGGAGGGGGGGGGGGGGGGGGGGGGGGGGGGGGGAGGGGGGACGCGCGCGTCAGCAGAGTGGGCTCGCAGCGTCGGCTCTCACTCAGTGGCCGCAGGCATGAACTAGGCTCCTTTGGAAGGCCGTACCACAGAGTTTATTATAATACACACAAGAGAGGAATCTGGCGCTAGCGTCTATGCGGCTCACATCAAGGCCGTCTGGGTCGCCATGGACCGCCATTAAGTCATGCGCTCGCCTAAGTTTCATCCTTGGCTTGGATTGAAACGTTTTAGTGACCGCAAATTTAAACAAAGTTCCACAAAAACGCGAAAAATAGTGTGCAATTATGTAAGTGGAAAATAACACAAGCTGTTTTAAAACTAAGAAAAAAGGAAGTAAAGCGTATTTTTGCCGGAACGTTTGTGCCTGCTATTTTGCAGGCCAAGGTGGTAATTACGAACAATGTTAATATTTGGGAAGGAAACTCAGTAGAGACTCATATTTTATTTACTTTACCATTATTTCAAATAATACATTGTTTGAAAAGTTTGGAAAGTCTTTTGAGCGTGCCTATGAAAACGTCACCTTCGTGGTGAACCGGTGCACCGACCGTCAGCTACAGTTTTACAAGAAAAATAAAACGGGGCGTTAAACAGTCGTGGACGATGACAAGATAGGACAGTTTCAGGCTCCCGTGTGTGTCGTGTCTTGCCTTCGTCGAAGTACCTTTTGTTTATTTTTTTCGTCGGCGTCATATTACCCGCCCAGTCGTACGTCCTTCGACTGCGACAAGATCAGTATACGACCACGCACTGTCTGCTGTTTCACCGAACACGGCTACCACAGAACAGGAAAGATTTGGCGGCTTCCTCGTAGCTCGTGGACGTGTTAATGCATAGTGAAGAAAGCAAATCCCCAAAACCGCTTAAGAATCGAGTTGTCATGCCAAGCCCAAACCAAAAAGGGGGTATTCCCATAAACCCCACGACGACATGGACTACCAGGCGCAGTTTCCTCTCTAGTATACTTACCAAGGCACTTTATGGGCGGTACCAACGCGCGCACGCGGCCGCTCTAGCCCGGCGGTTTGCATGCACGCCGCTATCACTTGCTCCTCCGCGACTGCCTCTTGCTTGGATAAATCACAGCCGGGGGACACCGCAGTTAGGAGAACACTGCCGGGCACCGCCCTATCATTTGCCGGGCACCTCCCTATCAGCGCCCTATAGCACTGCCCTATCATGAGGGCGGCGCCCTAACTGCCGGGCACCGCCCTCACCTGATATGCGCCAATGGTGCTACAATGTCACGTATAGCGTGCTGTGGCTGAGTTGGGCTTGTAGTCTTTTTTGTTCTTCAGTATCACAAGGTCGCAGCGGGAAAGCATTGCAGTAAATACATCCAAACGAAAGAAACAAACAACGTGGGTGCTTTCTGTTGGCTCACGGTGCTGTTCGGGCTATTTTGCTTGTTTAGATATATTAGCACTTGCTACAGGGAGGTTTCTCATTAGATTACAATGAATCCTATCCTATTCAGCTGTCTTCCCGCCCCTGTCACCGAATCCCGAAATTGTTCACATCACACCTTTTTATAGCACTTCTATTTTCACAAAGGACACCCACCGAATGGAGCATAGCTACTTATTTGTGACCAATGTGTCGGTGTGTGTGCGTGCTTTGGGCAGTTAGCATATCGTCACGAAGCCAAAGATGACACAGTAGTCTTCAAGGAAAAACAAGTTTATTGGAACGAACTTGTGCTCCTCTAATAACTCAAAGAATACGCAGGCGGCGGAACAGCAGCCAACAAAGTGACTTGCGTAGGCGAGCGTCGTCGAGTCGAATACCCCGGCGTCTGCTCTGCCGGCTTTTTATCTTTCGGCGCACGCGGTTCTCGATCTGTCGATTTACATCCAGAACAAAGGAGATTATTCTAGGCTGTTCACGTTAGTTCGGAACGCTCTCCCTATCAGAAGATATAACACATGCGGCGCAGAAAGAAAGAGTGGGACACGCGCTTCCCTTGGCCCAGAGATAACACAGACTGGCGCAGCCGGGAAGTAAAAGCAAAACATAAACAAACCCAATGCACGGTTTGCGGCAATATTTCACATAAACTGAAGAGCTGAAAAAAAATACAGCATATTTGCTTTCGGAGTATTTAATAACTGCATCGAAATGATCAAAACCTAAAGGAAAAAATGGCGGCCCACGTTGCTTTATTTCTTAGTTCAATAAACTGAAATCATTAAGATGTAGGATATATGCATAAACGGCTTACCATTTTTTCCTATTTTTGCAAAGTAATTGAGCAAATTAGCTGGAGAAACTAAATGCAATCATTTCTAGTCGGCAATTTAGTTAGTTTTGTGTGATTGATGACACTTGGAATTATTACACAATTATCCTTGCAGGCAGAAATGTGGATCCTGTAAGGCACTTCTCACAGTGCTTTCTGCGAACCTTGTGAGGCTGCTCGAACGGGTTCGCAAGCAGTACTGTTTTTTAGTTGGCGGCAGGGTTTGAAAAAAAAAAAAAAATTGGAGTGTGGCGGAGTCCGAAGGGTCTTCACAGACCTCTTTGCACAATGCTTTGCAAATACTACGTGTAAATGAACTGTGTTTTTTAAAGTATACCGTCGTTTGATTGCCGCATGCTCCCGGCCATAAGCTAGTAATGTTTATATCTTCAATCATCGACTGACCGATCCCCCTTTCTGTATCAAATCTTTCAATTTTGACTCCTGTCACAGAAGTGCGCAAGAACTGTTACTACTGTTTTCAAGTACAAATAAATCTAATTGAAGAATGTAATTTGCATGCGTTTCGATAGTCGATAGGCATTCAAAGCGTGGTTCAGTGGTATCTCATATCACAGCGGAGGTTTTGAACACCAATTGTATGTGTGGGTGCCTCCAACATGAAAAAATTGCGATGCTGGGTTTTCCCGAGCAGTTGCGAAATGGCGCATATACCATATACGGTAAAGGAAGTTTCATAAATCAATGCAGTACATACCTAAACACAGCAATATTTGTCAACACCTTAGCATGTAAGGTTAGCCTGGATAATTTTTCAAGTTCGCTTACATTCTCAGGGCGCTATAATTTCGCGACTATCCTCAAGCCTGGCAAAGATGGTGTTTTGCCTGGTTTTCTTCGACGGCACATTGATTCTTTTCTGCTCTAAGGTGTTGCGCTGCTGAGCACGAGGTCGCGGGTTCGATTCCCGGCCGCGGCGGCCGCTTTTCTGATGGAGGCGAAAAGCAAAAACGCCCGTGTGTACGAGATTTCAGCGCACGTTAAAGATCCCCAGGTGGTCAAAATCAATCCGGAGCCCTCCACTACGGCGTGCCTCATCGCCTGCGTTGCGTCGGCGCGTTAAACCATACAATCAATCAAATCAATCGATTCTTTTCTGCTTCAATATATGACGCGGAAGAGGTGAAAAAAAAAAGAGAAACGGCTGCGGCTTAGCTCATCTAAGCTTGGATATGCATAACAAAAACTTGGCCTAGTCTGCTTGAATCATGTGTTCGCTTGGTTAACCTTCGATGCAGCTGATAGCTGACCACGGCTCTAAGCCACTCGGTCCTGGGCGACGCTCACAGAAGGAAGCCCGGCCTGGCTTTCATCCCCGCCGAACGCGGCGCAAGACGAGTCACGTAGTCCGAGACGACCCAGCGGAGCATGCGTAGGACGCTGCGGGGGTAGTCGGCTGCCGATCAGCTGATCGGCCGCAACCGCCGCCCAAGGTTGAGCAGAACGAGTGAAAACGGGGCCTTAATTGTGCGCAGCGAGCGGGCCCGGCGAATCACGTGTTGCGCTTCACGCGGTGTGTTTACGGTCAAAAGGTGAACTTTCGCATTCGCGGCAAAACCGCAGCACGAAAGTAGTAAAGCTTTGCTTTAAAAAAGCTTCAAGCACGAGCTAATCACCAGCGCGCCAACTCTACCAGCGGAGCAGCGTTTCCGCCAATTGCCCAGAAAGTGTCTTGACCAGCAAACAGCAAAAGAACAGCGAGGTTTCCCTGGCGTCCATTCATCGGAGCGTGAGGCAATCCCGAAGAAGTGAGAAATGGCGGCATGTGTGCTGTACTGCTAGGTCGCGCCTGCGCTGTGCGCGGTCTCGACAGCAGGCGCCGCGCAATCAGACGGCACAGCGGTTAGTTTTGGCCACTGCTCCCGTGGCCCGTATACTTCAGCTCACGACTGTACGTAAGGGCTTTTTGCAGGGTTCATGCGCGTACTGCACTCTGAACACCCGCTAAAGTACAAGCGAAAACTATGAATTCTTTATCACACGCAATCGCTAAATCAACCAGCCGCATTAAAAATAAAGCTGTGGCGTAATTCCTAAAGCATGCACCCCACTTCATACCTTTTAGTATTAGCTGTAAAAGGAAAATCCTAATTTTGAAGCCTCGGTCGAGCATTTTCAATCAGAAGACACTCTTGAGACGTAAGAAACACAATCAAGTTTGGGACTGGGCTAGCAAATCTTGTCGGAGAGAAAAATTGAAAGAAAGAAAAGAAAATAAAACATGGCGGTAGCAAGGCTCGCAGGAGAAAGGGTCGGAAAAGCGGAGGCGGGAAATAATAACCGGAGAAAGAAGAGGAAAATATGATACGCGAAAATAAGTAGGAGAGGTAAAAAAAAAATAGACGTGGTGGGCACATTCGAACGTTATGAGTCAAGGCACGAACGATCAAACGATTGTGACATAGTGACAACCAAGACCCCCCATCCCCCTCCCTATCTTCTCCATCAAGGGGCAAAGTAAAAATGTAACAACAACGCCTTCCGATAAAAATACAGCAGGAACAACGATAAGGCATGGCGAGCGTTATGAAGAGGCGGAACGGTGGGCGAACGCGAACGAATAAAAAGAAGGGGTGCGCGAAAAAGATACGCAGCACCAACACGTTGGTTCAGGAGCGTGTGGCCGTAGCACCGCGGAGTTATAACGGCAACGCCGCACCTACACTCTTAATCTGGTTCCATATAAGTTCCAGTTAAAAAGGGTGATCCATATATTTTATGTGGATCCGAACGAAAGAATAACTGGAACGAGACATATAGGTGGATCTTATCTGGAACCGTCAGCTTGTTTTCTTTATGTTCGTGGTTTTTATCTGGAACAGAAGAAATTGGGTCATGCGATGTCGGCGGTTCCGGTTACTGTTCCACTTATGTCCCAGTAAACGGTTGGGGAGAATGCGTTTGTATATTTTTTGCTCGTGTCTGGTTCCACATAACTCGTGCACGGCAGTGAAGTATACACTCTTTCCATCAACTGGAACAATGAACCGCATATATATTAGGTGCTTCTTGACCCAAGATGCACGTGCGCGTTTAATATACACGCGCACACCGCACATAAAATATAATGAACTTCGCCGACATCTGTGAAACTGCCTTGAAGCAGTTAACTTTCATATTAGGGCTAAGCTGTAGTTTTAGTGATATCCTTTGACAGAAAACGAAATCCCACTTTTTTGTCACCGCCGTACAAAGCATTAAAAATGTCGAGAGGAGGATATCTTAGGCAAAAGAAGAAATTGCAGGAACCCATTTCCAGGTGTTCTGCGGCACCCAAACCGCTTTCGTGAACATCGTATTTTTCTAATTTGAGGCGTCAAGTACAAAATCACCACTGACTTCAATTTGAGAAGGACTAAACGTCTTCCCTTACTCCATATGCCGTTCGGGCAGCAAAGCCATAGCTGCTATAGCGCTGAAGAATTCGTGGTGCTTTTGTGAACATCTTCATTACGAAATACTTGTTGAGGCCATTACATTTTATGCATTTCTTTACAAAGCTTCGCAGAAACGGCAGTTTTTGTTCAACACTCAGTCATCATCTCGCTGTGGTGTAGTACGCGCTCAATGGTACTTAGTCCACGTTACTTATGTTGTGATGGGGTACATACATAATGGTAACCGACTGCGTCACATTTTACACCACACACATCATGCTACGCATGCAGTTATATGCTTAGATGTTAGTTTTTGTATTTTGTCTCGTCCCGGCTAGTAATTTTCACAAGCAAAAACGAAAGCCTCTTTGCAGGAGGAGAATGACACAAAACCCGGAGAACTAAATCTACCCCGCGGCATCCGCCTTACATTCTATATATTTATACTGAAATGACATTCTTATTTCAAATTATGCATTGCAGTATCGCGAAAATTCGCAGTGTTACCCTAATGTTGTTACTTGCCGTAGTAATTTAAGTTCACCGAATGACCTGCCTTCTCCTGCTGGTCCCCCCGTTGCTCTTTTCCTGCACTATTGGTGTTCATGAAGAAAAACTGCTGGAAAACGGGCAGATGTATTATTACTCGCTAATTAGCGAGTAATCACACTGGATTCACTATGCGGAAGTAGTTTTCTATAACGTGGGTATCAAAGAGCGTCGCAGTATATATTATTGGTATTGGAAAGACTTGTTGTCAAGAGAACGCAGTCAATAAAGAAGCGTCGTTTTGTTTTCACTGCAAAGAACGAAATAAAGCTGTCATCAAAGTGTATGCACACATACCGCAAGCGCTCACGGCCCGCGGAGAGAAACAACTTTAGCCCAACTAACGTGTTAAATTGGCTAATATCTGAGCTCTTTGTTCCAGCCTCAGAGCCGCGTAGACGTCCGCTTAGACGCCTACTCCCATTTTCCGAAGCAAATATAAGCGATCAAGGGTGCCGAGCTTGTCATCTCTTCCGCGGACTGGTCACTGGCCACGGCGTGCATCCATGCCAAAGGCACGGAGGAAGAAAAAGTTGGCCGAAACGATTACGAAACGACCGCCACTTCAGTGCGGCATGCCGTGCGCATGCGTTGACAGCATGGAGGAAAGAATACAAGGCAGCGCCGCTTGCGTTGATGCATGGTATAGTGGGACGGCAACGGGTACAACGACGATGAGGGAAAAACGGGACTGCGTGAACACTTCTTACGACAGCAGCGCCCCTACGTCTCAACGTTTACGGAAGCTAGATTTTGTTCTTCCGCATGCAGCGCCAGTAGTGGCGTTCTATGGCGGTTTTCTCGATTGCTCGCGTTATGCGCCTGATGTACTAAATGAACTGTCGGTCAGACTGGCGGGAACGGTTACCAGTTTGGTTGTGGCGTGAAACTGCGGATTTCTTCATGTCCTCGGGCTGTATTTACTGTTCGACGAAGTCAAGTTTTGCCGGGAGGCGCAAAAAAGGTCAGTGCTGCTTATTTATGTTCTGGTAACGGTTGTTGTTCTTTGACTTGTTCATCACTGCGTCCGATAAACGTGCCGCTCCGCTGCCTGTTCGATGCGAGAAACGTTTGCTGCCGTTATTCATTATAGCTTGTGTATTTGTGGGTCGGAGTCGGCTTGACATTTCTGACTGCGTAGGTTAGCTAGTGCTATTTAGAAAGTGGCTGGTGCGCGCATTTCTCGAGTCTGCATGTCCCCTTATGGTGTGGTGTTGCTTAGTTGAATATTGACGGTTGCTGTACCTGTCAGCGGTACTGAATCTTCTCGGGTTAGTCGCACGCTATTGTCTCACGCGCATACACTACACAACATGTTTGTCGGAGCGTCTGTCTTTAGACTTATCGGTATTTTCAAACTTCCGTGTTAATTGCGTTGTGTTGGTCTTCTGAGAGCCATAAATTTACTGTGCTAATCACGCTATTCCGCCTAATGTTGATGTGCGTTCAAGGCGTTGGCGGCAGCACTGCTTTTTATCTGTGCTGTGTGTGTAGTTGTTCCTTGTTTCTTCCAATGCCTTCGATGAATTCAGATGATCTATTTACACTAGTCAACGTTAGTTGGCTCCCTGACGTGTAGTGAAATGCAAGGAAGTGGTTGTCTGAGCAGTAGCGTAGTAACAAAACGTTCCTTTTGTGGAGGGGAAGGCAGGTGGAAACACGCAGAAAGTGTGGTGCCGTTTCTATGCTGTCAATGTCAGTGGTAACATGAGACCTCAGAATAATTACCCATAAAACTCACGTGTGGACTATTAGAAGTTTTAACGTCACAAAGTAAGTTTAAAAATAATCCATTCCTGCCATTTTATCCTATCAATGTCAGTGGAAGCTCGAGAGTTGGAATAATTTTCAAAACGCTCGGGTGCAAAGTTGTTGCATCATGATGTGCACCAAACATTAATCCATTTCTGTTCTCCTTTGAACGTAGAAATTGTACTGCAAAAGCAGATTGCTACATTCTGTATTCATACTGTATGACCTGTTCAGAAAGAGTATATGGCTGACTGTGGAGACATTTGGCCCTCCACTGATAGGTTGTGACACTGAATGTGTTTGTTCCTCTGCAAAAAAAATGAAAACAAATTATTTCCTTTCTTTACATGCTCCTGCGCAGTCATGGTTGTGGCATTCACTGGCTGAAGACATCTTTGGCATGCTGATGGGTCATCAGGGAGAGTGTGGCGGATTATGAATGCCCTGTGGAGCTCATAAGCCACAAAAGAGTACTTTTTGAGTCGTGCATATTGTGCAGATATTTACCAGTTCGCATAGACCAAGGACAGGTGAGCTTAAAGTATGTTCAAATATTTTCATATGTCAAATTGTTTAGCAAGAAAAGATTATCAGGGCTTCCGCTGTAAAAAAGACATTCTACTTTCGTGGAACGAATCAGACATTGTTCAATATTTTCTCGTGCTCCCTGGGTAAAGCAAGGCATAAATTTATTCTCTGATATTTTTGTACTGTTTATTTTCTAGGCAATAGGGCGAAGATAGACCTAAAACAGCGGTACAAGGAATGCATAAGGCCATTTTAATTGTATTTGGACCCCTTCTTGGAAGTGTATCATCAGAAGGCAACACATTAGAGCTCTTGCACGGGACGAAATCATTGCATTCTACAAGTAAGTACGCACTGCCATTTTTGGGTCTTTCGTGGCGCGTTTTTAGGTAGTTTCTTTATAACTAATGGTTTGAAACTTCATTTCAGTGACAGCTTGGCCTGTGGCTCAAGGTGACAGTACGAGCTTTTCTGAACACGTCAGCGAAACTTTCCTGGAATTGCACTTTGAGACGGCCCTGGCAGAAACACCCGGGTCTTAATTTTGGTTGGGTAAGCTGGCATTTTGTTTTTGCGAGACTCAATTTCTGGGTCTGTTCGTCCTAATAAAATCTCACTGTTAATAAGTTATCGTGAACGCCAATATTGGCCATTGTGTTCACATTCTGCCTATTACGGATGCTCCAACAGTGGCCAAAAAAAAACACTATTTTGTATTTTAGTTTTGTAAATATTTAGCTTTTACACCTTGAGAGTTGTTGCTGTGATTTGCCAGCACCACGGACACGCCCAACGTGGTTGCTGATACAATACGGTGGCAACTGACAATTTAAATTTCCCGCTTTTAATAGAGTTGTTGCTGTGATTTGCCAGCACCACGGACACGCCCAACGTGGTTGCTGATACAATACGGTGGCAACTGACGATTTAAATTTCCCGCTTTTAATACGCCCGTAGCACCAATAATACTCCCAAATACAGGCGTAGCATAAGTAATGCTTGCATTGGATTTTGACAGGGGGTTAAATAAGGAGTATTTTTTTAAGGGAATTTTTTAGAGCACAGAAAGTGACGTCTGCAAGAAAATGTGCTGTAGTTGCGATTTATAAGAAAATTGAGCAACAGCCTAGTTCAGCATTAGTCAACTCAACTTCTGCCTCATACCACTACGAACCATGGCGGTAATACATATCGAGAGGGAAATATTTTAGGTGGAACTAATTCCACAAAAAAAAAATGTCTGCCACAGTGCGATATTTATGATTTCCTATGACTGGCCATTTATTTCTTTGTGGTAGAAACATCGTTTAGCTGTAAGTTATAATAAGCCAGCCTCACTACAGCATTCTAGGAAGTGCATTATACAGTACAGAGAACATTTTTTGCAGAGAGAAGGTGTGTAAAATATAATGCCGAAAGGTGATTATAGTAATTATTATTTGATTATAAACGAAACCTCTCAAGGATAAAGAAACCTTATATTCAGGATACCGAGGCAGCAAAGTTAGATACTTTCCAGAATCAGGGCAATTTCATTCATTGTCTGTGGTGATATTGTTTAGCGCACTTTCACCTTTAACAGCACTCCCAAAAAAAAGCCAAGAAATCACTGATTTTAAATCAATTACTGTGTTATGAAAGGGCCTAAGCAACTCGCTCATTTAAAGCAACCATGTAACAAAATTTTCTTGTTTCCTTGAAGGTACATGAGGTGAGCAGTAAGTCTTCTCGAGGCCCGGTTATTCTGAGAGAAGGGACTGGCGGCATCAATATTGCCCGCAAGAAACACTTCACGGATTCGCCGCCTGCATTGTCACTTCAGGATGTGGTCATCCTCTTCGCCGCATATGTCATCTTTTTCATCGTGTCATATTGTTCATATGATTGTGTGCCTTTGGAGAGTTCTTGGGACTTTTGCAGGGAGTTCTTGGAAAGCACGAGGAGTTTGGCAGCGGCCTGGTGTCATTTAGGTTGGAGTCTCTGTTGAAATACTTGAAGTGTTCAGCTCTACTTGGGATTTTAAATTATTGGTAGAGGTTAAAGTATCTCTTTAAAGGCATGAAGGAGGTCAGATGAAAGGCATGAAGGGGGTGAAATCAGATGAAGAGGTTTAAGTTACTGGCACATGCAAGTTTCATGTCAACTGAACACTGAAGTCGTGCCTTATTTTTCATCATTGGCACAATGCGCAGGCTGCCTTTGAATCTATAGTGGGTGTTAATGTAGTTCATGGCACCGCATTGTAACGTCCTTATTATTCAAGTGTAGCTCATGAGATTTTTTTTCATGGCAGTGCTGCTGCTGATGCAAAAGTGACAGTGATTATTTACGCAGATAGCTTCCGCCTTCATTGATAAATTTTAGTACCGGATGTGAGCTTACACCCATGACCTACAAGAATTGAAAATGTGCGTATTTGGCTTGAACAAGTTTTCTTCTTTGAACAAAGCTGCATTTCTTGCTTGGCAGAACCAGGGCTTTGGTCACAATTACACTGATAGCAAGACGGGGGGGGGGGGGGGGGGGGGGGGTTATAGCAAGCAACTGTGGATTTCACCTAAGGTAAAATGTTGAGGCTGGACAAAATGCTTTCAAGTCTCCTTTGTAAAACTGGCCACCTGTATGTTTAAACGCTGGCTTCTTTGGTTCTTAAGGATGTCTGACTTGTTCCCGCTTGAATTAATGACGTATATAATTAGTCTGCTTGTTAAATTTTAATATGAGTAACATGCTTCCAGCTACCTGGTTTGCAAAATTATATACGATTCACACTGGCTTTTGTGAGACTTCTTGGGATGAATTATTTTAAACAACTACAAATTGTTTGGGCAAGTAACATGCCTTAAGTCAAAGGGCTTTTCAGGATGCTCATAAAGTCTATGTTGCCTACAAATAGATTGATGTTACACTTACGTCTGGTGTCAGGAAACTACTATCTTTAATAATCATGTTTTAATGGTGGCATACTGCCACATGTGACCTCTCGTGTCAAAATGTTTTATCGTTAATCTTGGCTCGAGCGTTGTTTTCCTAAACTCTTGCACTGCAGTGTTGTAGGTTTGTGATAATACAACCGTGTATGGCTTGTTTTTAGGCCTTTCCCTACAATTTAACAGCAAACTGCATTTTCCCAAACAGTTATGCGTAAACATAGTATGGCAAGCGCAATGAGTCATTCCGCCTTTGAATTACCTTGGTTTATCTGATAAGACAGCATATTTGATGCTCACTGTTGTATAATGTCTGTGTCAGTGCCGCGGTAGACGCACACGTCTATTTATTTGTGAAGCAGTTGCCCCTAATACCGTCTTTATTAACCATGTTTTTGAGTTAAGGTTAATATGTGAAAATGCCACTTGGAGCCTAGTGTTATCGTTATGGTATTTATTCCTTGTACGTTGGTCATTTCCTGTGCAATTTAAAATAGACAGCTATTCAAATCTGAAATGTATCATACTAACACCCAATAAAGTTGTATAGTATGTTGAAAAGCAGTGTATGAGTCATAATAGTTGGTTGCGTGTGTATTTTAATGCAAGTATATTGTTTCTTTTACATGCAGCTGAAACCCAGAACAGGATTCTGCGGGTGAAGCCAAAGACTGTGTGCCGCTCTAGGTGCCTCAGACCAACTTTTATATAGAACTGTGCTCCGATAGGCAACTGTTGGGAACTGTCAGGGACCACACTGCTGCGGTGGTTTCTGTTTTCCAATTGTTGGTATCACTGCGGGTCATATATCAAGGCTGTGTTAAAATGGTGCTTGCGGTTTCCTGCTGATACCAATGCATCCGCCAGCCTGGCATATGACCTCGGTGTATACCGACAGGAAAGCAGAAATATTGGAAAAGTGGAGTCCCATAGACAGCTTCCCAATGTCTATAGGAACACCGTTTTATATAAACAGCTGGCCTGAAGGTACCTGGAACGGCGCACCGGATAAATTCCATAATCATTTTACATGGATCAATGTTCCAGTAACTTAGACTACCCTTTTATTTGGAACAGTGATCCGCATACTTGTATTTGGAACGCCGATCCACATAATTTAGTTGCAAAAATATGTGGTGCACTGTTCCACTTAATTTTCAGGATATGCGGAACACGGTTCCAAATATATAACTGGAACTTTTTTGCAAAAAAGTTCCAGTTACTAAGTGGATCTTACGTGGAACCAGATTAAGAGTGTATGCACAGAGCCTGTGCCACCACCACCTCCCCGTAACCGGTCGGCCTCACCTCCTCCCATTTCACTTAGGGAGCCCCGCAAGCAGGCAAACCCCGCGGGAAAGAAGCAGTTCCTGGCACACGCCAGGAACACCTACCAGACGAGAAAGCCCTAACGAAAGCCCAACACTACAACTGGGTTCGGTTGCTCTCCCCGACTCGTCTAAAAACGTCCACTGTAACGTTTGGATACAGTTTTGAAAGCTTACCATTTCGCAGTGGGTTTGTCTCTACGGCTTATGTTCGGGGAGCGTGGCTTTCGTCGCATCTATGTGGCGTTTTCAGCGGCATCATCGCTGAGAGCGATGCGTAAGAAGAGGGACATGAATGTTCCCGTTAGCGATAATGGCTAGCGGACGTACGTCCCCCTCCGCCCTCCCAACTCCGTCGCTTCCGTCAAAGCCTTTTAGAGAGCCCAAGAAGGGAGAAGCCCGTGGGTCGTACGCCACAGCCTGAAACGCGACCACGCTGTTCACGGCGTTCCGACTGCCTCCGGAACAATTATAAGCGACCATAGCCGTCAAGGTGAACGGAGCCAGTTACCTGCAAGGAAAAATATGATGATCCAGGGGGAATTTTTACCTGTGAGGTGTACGTGCATTATGATAGGGGCCAGAAAGGAAGGAAGGATGTAGAAAGAAGCCAGGAAAATTTACCTGGCTAGAGTCTAGTTTGCTATCCTGCACGTGGGAAAGAGAAAATTGGCAAAAGAGACAAAGGAAAGAAGGAAGAAAAGTTGGAGCAAAAAGGTATGCCCAGCGATGAAGCACTAAACGTTCAAGGTCAGTGATTGTCACTGGAGCTTTTCAGTCTCTGAATCTTTTCAGTCTTAAAGGAGCCATGAAGTCTTGAAGACATAATACAAGTTTGGTTCATTAGAAAGACTGCTCTGTCCTGATAACAATGATACCGATTTCATCGCAAACTTCGGGAAAATAACGGAGATATTAAAGAAAACGTGTGGAGGAGTGGTGACTCGCTAGCCAGTTTCGGGCAACTTTTCTATGACGTCACAGAATCTTGTTTGGGCGATTGACGGCGGCCGAACTAATCAATCGACCGGACACATAACTGGAGGGCTGTAGTGGGGCCACGAGTTCCGTTTTATCAAATCACTTGAATGCTAACGTGCAGTTAACACACTGAAAATTATGTTTATAGCGATGGCCCATATGACGTCACTCGAGCCAATAACACGTCACTGTGGCGCGAAATTTGAAAGTCCTTAAGTATTTCTTGCGTTTTTATTGGTTAAAAAACGTCTTTCGGGGCCGGAATGGAGCTGAGTGAGGCACTGAAGCCTAACTCTTTCAAGTTAACCAAAGTTGTATTTTGTCTTCATGGACCCTTTAAGTTCGTCGCCGGAGAAAGCGTAAAGTCCCTTAGTCGCCTCCTGAGCGGATGATAAAAAAGGCCAGTTACACAGAATCTTCTCTGGAAATGGCCGCCGAGAGTCCAGGTTCCTCTACTTTCTTTCGGGCGAGTAGCGTGGGCACTCGCACAGAACGTGGCGTATCGTCGCCGGCGTGTCGCATATTTCACACTCCTCACTGGCCGCCATTCCTATTAAGTATGAGTAAGCATTTGTGAATGCCACCTCCAGCCAGAGACGGCAAGTCCGACCATGGGAGGCTTAGTGGAAGGGGACGTTGCAGGTGCGGGTCAAGAACCCCAATACGGGCACCTATGAATTCTTCTGTGGACTATTGAGAGCTTGTTGTTTTCCGGGAAAGTATGCGGAGGGCCCGAGCTGCGTCCGTCCTAGGCATGGAATGAGTACAGTCGTTGCTGTTTGATGCGCCAATCGAGCGTCAGCGTCCGCACTTTCGTTGCCGACAATGCCGCAGCGACTGGTCGAGAAAAATATTAAAAAACAGTAAGCCAGGACACGGCTCACCTTGTCGATTTATACAGGTCTCAGGGCAGCACCATCAACGCAAGGCATCTGGCATGAATGATAGCCCTCTTCATAGCCTCAGATTGGGAAGAGGCGGGCTTTGATCACGCATATATGTGGCCCGTAGCTTTTAGCAAGAAACGAAAGGATAACAGGGAGATGGCCCGATTGGAGGCACGAAAGAAGGAAGAGGCAACAAGGCTGCGCTTCCGGCTTTGAGCCCGCCTGTTAGCACTCGCAAGGCGGTTACGGACTTCCTCGGAGCTTGAAAAAGAAGGCGAAGCTGGCGTAGTGACGCCTGTGTTGTGTGCAGCTGAAGTGTTCTGGCCGTGGTCGTTGAGCGGCCCTAGCGAAATATAGCCGGTCAAGATGTATGATGAACCCTATTTCTTCTCTGCCTAAGTTAGGATGTCACAAACTTATGGTCTTTTCACGTCGTGAAATCGAAGTGAGCACGAAAGAAACCTGCGCCACCTTTTGGTTTTTTTTGGTCCTTCTTGGTTGAGCACAGATATAGTTGTCAGTGTTTCACGTCGTGAAATCGAAGTGAGCACGAAAGAAAGCTGCGCCGCCTTTTGGTTTTTCTTTGTTCTTCTCGTTTGGGCACATATATAGTTGTCAGTAAAAGCAGAGAGGACCCGACACAGCGCGCGGTCATTCGAAACGCCTTGTTGCCGCTGCTTTTACTTCCTCATCATTGACCTCAATCCCCGCGGTCCCTAGGGACGCGCAATCCACATCGTGTTTTTTCTTTTCAACCCATGTTGGGGGGAAGCGAAGCGCATGCCCCATGTGAGATTTAGCAATTGTGTTGAAGGTACACAGTTATGCATTTTAGAGTCACCACATGCAGATACACACACACCCAAACCATTTGCTGCAGCAGCGGTTGTCAAATGGGGGTCCGCGGACACCAAAAGGTCCGGGAAACTCTCCACGAAACTTTTCAAACCCCCGCACATTCATTTTTCCTTTTGGTTAAACCTTGCCGGAAAGGCAAAAACGTTACTTCACTACATGACGTTTAATTCTTGGCGTTGCTAGTAAAGCGCAGCCCGTGGTTAAAAATTGTTTTTTTGCACGACACACCAACTTTGCGACAAACCAGACACACTAAAGGCAGCTTGTATGTGTTCAAGCGACTATTGGCTGCAAGAGCGAATTGTTGGACAAAATGACACGCATCAGCATAAAAGTCAGACACAAAAGGCAGGCATTGATAAGTATGTTGGAGGCTTTAGCTGCAAGTGCGAATTCTCGGAAAATATGACATGATCAACATAGTTCATCGTGGTGTCCTCCATCACTTCTGCAAGCCCGGAAGGGGTCCCCAACATACTCATGGTTGAGAACATCTGTGCTACAGGAGAAAATGTGCGGCTTCTTTTTTTGCGCACGCATTCCTGGCGGCTAAATTATTCTGATGACGTAAACAAAACTAACAGTGTGTAAGTTAAACTAAAATTTATTTACCTAACCCAAACGGGGACGTTAGTTCACTGAAGTTTCCATATTCAACTGGAAATGACACGAAGCATTTATATTGTTTCTGGCCTTCGCTAAGCGTTGCCGCACACGATGAACTGATTGACGTGCATCCCCCGCTGCGGTAACTTAATGGTTACCGGATTGTGCTGCTCAGCACAAGGAGCGGGGTTCGATCCCGTCCTCGGCGGAAGTTTTTCAGATGGAGACGAAAAGCAAAGCGCTCCTGTGTCGCGATTTCGGGGCAGGTTAAAGATTTCCAGGCAGTCGAAATAATCCAGAGTCCTGCGCCATGGTAGTCCTATTAGCTCAGGTGTAACTTAGGCGCGCAAAACGCTCAAAAGCGTAAACTCAAAGCAAAAAATCCCGGGCCATCTCCACTAACCTGAAACCTGGGGAGGGGTGAACCATGCGGTGTAAAACTGTATTCTTGGCGCCTTGACGTTTTTTCCAACGGCGGCTAAACCGCTGAAGGGTACTGCAGGTACTTGTACAGCTTTGTTGTAGAAGTCTCTTGCCTTTGAAGCACGGCGCGAGGCGTAAACGAGTGTCCCGGTGTGTTTTAAAGACGATAGTCTTTCTTGGGCTTCTTAAACGCAGAAATTTTGGCCTGTCTGTCTGTCTGTTTGTGACTCGATTCAGCCACCCGGCCAAAGTGAAATAAAATCTGCGCAATAGTCTTATATACTCACAGCCACATCTAAACGTTTAAGTCCGGTGTCAGCGTTCACACTTGTCAACATTGTTGAACAATAACAAGACATTTCGCAAATATAAGGCAGAAAATCAATACATAAGTGATATTTGCAGTGTTCCTTTATTAAAGAATTTATGGATGCTTGTGTACGCGGCGCTTCCGCTGGATGACGCCACCGAGCCAACCGAGCTGTTCCAGGTGCGATGAGCAGGCGAGCGGAAGCCGCGCCCGCGCACTGCCGCCGCAGAGAGCAAGAAGAGCGCTCCCCGATGGGCCGCGCGAGCCACCGTGTAAAGATAATCAGTTAAATAAAAACGAGTTGTTTCAGTTCAGCCAAGCCGACGGCTCTCAATAATAGATAACACTTGGTTCTTGCGATAGCAAATGAAATACTACGTCAACGGGCAAAACCGTCGCCTGCTGTTGCCAGCGCTACCTGCTGACACCATTTCGGAATCAAACGGTAATAGCAACGAAAGGTTCCAAACGATGGGATCCACGTTCCGCTTGGAAAGCCCGTACAGTAGGACATCGTGGTTCTGTCAATGTTGAAGTGGGGTGCCTCAATTCACGCGCGTCCCCGCCGTACGGCGGCGCTGGCATCGAGACACTCGCCTTGGAGCAGTAGAACGCGGTAAATTCAAATTGGCTTGAGCATACCTCTAGCGTGTTATCTTGAGAGTTTCGATATGGTATTGGGGACGATTAGGCGGAGCAATTGCCGGCAGCTATGCAAGGCTAAGTCCGCCTTATTCAACAATACTTACTTACTTCTGTTATCTGGGGAGGAACAAGACGGGAAAGGAACAGTATGAGAGGTGAGCGGGAAAGAGAAGAGAGGCGTTTACTTGGAAGGGGCGCCAATCGACTATCGTCTTTCGGTGACATTTGCAACAAAAGGAGCAAATACGCGGCCATTTTTTAGATGCAAAGCATCTCATGCTCGCCCGTCTGTCCTTCCTGCGTCTGTCCGGCGTTGACCGCACAGCTGCGCCTCTCCTCCTTTCCTCTCTCCGATAGCGAACACTCTCTCCCAAACAGCTGCGGGTTGGCGCAGCGCGCTCTCACTCCGTTGCTAGGCGCCGGTAGGCGGCGCTGCGCTCGGCGCTGTGCGCACTGCGCATGTGCAGTACTCTCTCTCTCTCCGCGCTCTCCTCTCCTTCGGGCGCTGGGAATATAAAGCGGCATGCCGCGGCTCCGACGGTCTCAGTCGACGGTCGTCCGCGTTACGCTTGCACTCTATCGCAGTACTCGACGATTGCTTGATGCAATCGTCGAGCCCCTAACTGTGCACTTTACGGACCACAAGGCACTCATTCTCGTCTGCAATAAAGACCGTACCTGAGCATACGTGTACTGCATGTGCATTGCATGGTGAAAATGGAAAATTACGCCCACCTCTCCTTCGCGTGAGAATCCCTGCTATAAGCGTAATCAATACGATGGAAAACGCCAATGGAACCCCCAATGAGATGCGTTGCATCACACCAGGGTTCCCGCGAGGGGAGGTGGGCGTAATTTAGTACGCGTTACCGTTCTAGCGCGAGGCGTAAACGAGTTTCCCGGTGTTTTAGTACCGTGACTACATGAGACGAACGATGATTACGACGATGACGATGACGACAGGAAACGCCAACAGCCCCAGCGGGGTTTCGCCCCTAAAAGCGTGACGCTACGGCTCGAATAAAACAGCGCCTGTAGAGGGTGCTCTGCCTCATGGCCAGTCGCCATGCGGCAAAGCAAGCGAAAACAAACAAAGGCCACCCGAGTTTCCCTCTTAAAATCGGTATTTGTTCTAGAAATAATTCGCACGTTTCTTTAACTGAGCGTTCCAACCTTATAATTTCCCTCTCTGCAAACATCAGACATCACAAAGAAAAAATTGGAGGACGCAATTTTGTGCACTACCGGCACGTGTTACACTTCTCATTCTAGAAAAGGCTGAAATATACAAATGACGGCTGAAGAAGCTTGAGGAGAGGACGTAAAAGGAGCTATTGAGCTTCAGGAAGAACAACTGCAAGAGTAGAGTAGCCGGGTAAGAAATTCACTGAAATGTGGAGCGCAGTCTGCACATTAATGCCACTACAAGCGTGCTCCACACAGAGAGCGCCGGGAGCAGAGAGAACTGAACGAAACGGCACAACACAGTGCAGCGCCAAGAACCTTTCTGACAACAACAACAAAAACACGTAGTTCTCTTACCTGCTGGCTTGACCTTCTTTGGCTCAGCTAGCGAGCGGCTCTGTGCATGTGTACCGAGCGAGGCGGCGCCAAGCAACAAGGAGAACGGTGCTGCCAGCACGAAAGATTGGCGCTCCTCTGTATTGCTGGCTCGGCCCTATTCCCTTCAGGTTGGCTTCACACAGGGAACGCATACTTCGCAATCGGCACAGCAAACCGTCTCAACCTAATGTGTCGCAACAATTTCATTCTTCTAGTCGATAATTTCTGAGCCCGGCTAAGGAGACGAGGACATCTGGTTGTTGTTGTTGCTGCAGAAACGTTTTTCGAAGCCGAGCATTGAAAAAAAAATCTATCGAAGATCCACTGGTGAGTCTTATAGAATGCGCGACCATCTTGTCCCTCTCCCTCGCGAAGTTGAAGCTCGGCGCGATCTCTGCCTTCCTCTGGCTTCCTGCTTCGCCGCCCTTGCATTCCCTGCACACTCCGTTCTACCACGCGTGTGAACGACGGCGGGTGTCACGGGACCCGTCCAGACGGCGCAGAGGCAGGTGACGGGCCGCTATTCAACTTTACGTCATCCCGGGAAGCGTATATGGGTGTCCTAGTCAGCACAGCCAGATATCATCCGAGCTTGCTGTGGGAGAAAAAAATCACAGAAGATACCTAGCTGAAGCAAGGAAGCCCACTGCAACTGAAATAAATAACAGCCAAAACGACCCTAAATGGAAGAAATGAACTAATTTAAAAAAGTAACATACATAAATGTGTCTACCGCCCTTTGCTATGCCCGCGGGGCCCGGTTCATTTCAGCCCTTTGAACCACGGATAGTCCGCCCCTGCCTCCCCTTCCTCGAGGGCAGGATCTCAACGCGCTATGTGCACTCTGTCGTTCTGCGTGCTTCTGTTCTTCACTCTGTTCAGAGATCGACGCGGTTCTGCGGAGCTACGCGAAAGTTTTGCCGCACTTCCACTTCTCCGGGGAAAGGGAGCGGAAGGATATCTACCATTTTTCATCATCTACAATAGGCAGGACTTCCTCAAACTAGAACTCCCACACCAGCACGACGCCGTCTAATGGCGGCGCACCACGATCTTAATTCGCTGAATGCTCCGAACAGCTTAAATATATTCTTCGCCCAAATGGGGCGTTCGGCGGATGTTGCAAAGGTCTGGGAAGTACTCCTCGCCTAGTCTCCCTCTGCATAGCCCTTCTCAGTGGGAAAACATTCTCTTCCGAATGCCTGCACAACGAAATAATAAATGCGAGAATAAAGAATATCAACTCCGAGTGGCAGACAGCGAAACAGCGAAGCGTTTTCTCTCTCCCGCACCTCATCCAGTTCAACGCTTCCAGACTTGAGCGCACTGTCGGGTGGAGGGAATGAACGCGCCCATGTGTAGAGCGCGGACCCGCGAACGAACGGGAGTGTCCAAATACGCGCGCCTACTCTCCAGACTCAAAGCAAATGCTCTCGATGAAGAGCCTTTAGCCCACACAGGCGCAGAGCAGGGCAGGGGATGCGTGGCTCGCAAGCAAGCCTTCCCGGTAGAGATTTTTCCGCGGCTCATCGTTCCCCACTCCACCTTTCCCGCCCATCTAAAAGATGCACGTCCCGTTATGAGAGAACCGACGAGCTCAGGGCGCCCGTTCAACTCCATGTGCTCCTTTTAGGCACGGCCCGTATAAGCAAAAATAAAAACACCTCCAACCAGCATCACCCTCCTCTTTCTCCCAACCCTTAACGTAGCGCCATTCATAGGCGCAGGCACAAACACCACCTCGGCGACGTATCCTGTGGGGTGTTATCCAATAATAGGTGTCTTTAGAGAGACCGTGTTCACATACAACGCTCACAGGCGTAACCTGACGCCGGAGAACCGGTAAGGCGCTTCGGCGTCGTTGCGGACGAAACAAGCCAATTGGAGTTAAACCTCTGGCTGCTTAGCGAAAGAGGTGAGTGGGTGGCATTTCTGACGGCACGTACAAAGTGAGCCCGAGAACGCGCGCACACGGCGTGGTGCGCTCCAGAGGCGAAACGCCCGACGTTTAGAACGTCTCCTGCGCGCCCAGGTCTCCCGGCCCGTTGAATATGCGGAGCGAAAGGACGAGTTACGGAAAAAGCGGGAAATTGGAAGGGAAGTGGAGAGGAGTGGTAAGCGCCATTTTCCCCTTTCCTGCCTACTATCCCTCCCTTCTTAACCCCCCGCTGCTCCCAGCGGCGTCTCGCGCGCTCTGTCACTCGACGGAGCGCGCTTACGAATTCAAAGATGCGAGCCTCCAAACCAGCATTCCGGGAATTTGTCATGTCCTTATTTTTCCTTCTTTCATTCTCTCTCTCTCTCTCTCTCTCTCTCTCTCTCTCTCTCTCTCTCTCTCTCTCTCTCTCTCTCTCTCTCTCTCTCTCTCTCTCTCTCTCTCTCTCTCTCTCTCTCTCTCTCTCTCTCCCTTCAATTTCTAGGCGTCGTCTACCGCTCGTGCTCACACTAGCGGCGTTGTAAGGAAGTTGAAAGCTGCTGGGGTAAGGAGGAAGGGATAAATCAAAAGGATGCGGAAGAGGAGGGAGGAGGAAAAGAGTGGTTTTCGGAGTTGTATCGGTGCTGCATGCTGCGAGGCCCCCCTCCGGCGTAGTGTACGGTAGGTGGTGGTCGGGAGAGCCTTTCGGCAGGAATGCGCTCATGAATTTCTACGAACGGAGAAGCGTTGTCGGTGTAAGCAAAGAGACGAAAAAGGAACGCGGTAAAAACAAAAGGCTCGTTTAATGTAGCCAGGTATGAGGGTGGGGCGGTGACAGAGTGGTCGATCGCACGCGGAACGTGAAAAAGTAAGTAAATGAGAAAGACAGAAGAAAACAATGTTTGCGGGGGAAAAGGTCGAGGGGGCACAAGACAAGAGAGTAGCAATAAGCGATAAGCCGTCATTTAAGGGTACGCTGCAAAAGAAAAAAAAAACTGGCACATTCATTTCGTCGAGTTATAACCAGACGTCACGCTTGTGTACTTGCCAATTCCTTGAGGTGAAGAAGGCAACTGAGAAAGAAAAAAAGTGTGGACGAATGATCGGCCCGGCCCACATGGCGTCCGGAGAGGTGAAATCAATTGCTGTCACCCAGTCGAGCACAACAGTGCCTTAATAAGGGAAATAGGGTTTCGGCAGCGGCAGTGGAAGTGGCAACCAGTTGCTCACGACGTTGAAGAATAGGCTTAGGTATATTTCGCATTAAGTTATCTTTTTAAATAGTTAAAGAAGTTCGCTTCGGGAGAAAATGTGTATCCAAAGAAAAAGAACGCAATACTAATACCACCATGGTTCAATTAAACAAGTGCAGGAAGCTGCATTCTTGATACATTCACTCCGTCGCAATCAAATGTAAAGTTTCGAGACAACTGCACACCACGTAGCCTTTTTCAAACGTTCCGAGGCCATGCGAAAAATAATAGGGGACGAAAAATTCACCATGCAAGCTTTTCTTTCGAGTTAGACTAAACTGCATAGTGCAAAAAAAAAAAAAAAATGGCGCAGCCTGCACTAGTGGGGCAAGGCTGGATCCATGAATAAGTCGAAAGTCATGTTGAATAGCTAGACATGCAGAAAGTTCTCCATTCATACTAAGCAACGAAACACTACAAGAGATCAGTGAAGGGGTCAGAGGCCGTCGATTTACGAAGAGCAGTTGGTTTGCGGACCCGCCGCGGTGGCTCAGTGTTGAAGGCGTTGCGCTGCTGAGCACAAGGTTGCGGGTTCGATTCCCGGCCGCGGCGGCCGCTTTTACGATGGAGGCGAAAAGCAAAAACGCCCGTGTGTATGAGATTTCGGCGCACGTTAAAGATCACCAGGTGGTCAAAATTAATACGTAGCCCTCCGCTGCGGCGCGCCTCATTGCCTGCGTTGCGTCGGCGCGTTAAACCCATCGATCAATCCATCAATCAATAAGTTGGCTTCCGGCCACCTCGTGCTCATCTCAATCGGGGCGTAGTTGCGCGTGCGAGGCCCCTTATCAATGAAATGCGCAGAAATCGACGCCGCACATTGCGTGTGCTGCATCACGCTCGGATCGTGTGCTTTCAATCAATCAAGACTCACGCGAGATGGACACTCTGAAACGATCGTGAAATGGACAAAACTGAGGAGTCCACCCCAGGTGAGACGTGAAAGCGCACACAATCACGCGTTAGTTGCGATTGCGCAACCAAGCGTCCTGGAGCGAGACAAACGATGTTCCATTTGCATAATGAGTGGAGGCTTGCTGAAACGCGCCCTTATCGTCATTTGCGAGTGCATCAATCTAACGAAATGACCACAGATTGCGGCCGGTGGGCGCTTCGCGTTAACTTGTCTCAACGCCAACGTGTCTGGTAGAAGAAACCACGCCAACGTGTGCGCGCGCTTTTTTTTTTTTTTCCCGCAAAGACCAAGCGCGGGAAACTCGCTTCTGCCGCGCCAAAATTAATCCCAGCTCGGCGACGCCTGGCGGTGCGCCGAACAGGGTGCTTAATTTCCCGGTTCGCGCGCTCGGCAAACGACATGTTCATGGAAAACGTTGCGGCAGAAGGCAGTAAAGCGCAAGTATAAACGCCACTTGCGAACTCAACAAAAACCTCTAAAAAGCGGTGCTCGTCGGCGTCATGACGGAGAGCGCTGCCGAGGAGCGGATGTTTCAGAATTATGAGCAAAAAGAATAAACAAAACGAAAGGAAAGGAAGAACAAAGAGCTTGCTAATTTTGAAAGATGTGGATGTCCCAAGAGCTCACCCGCGCGACAACAGAGAAAACATGCAGAGAATTCGCGGAGCAGCTCATTTGTTTCAGGAGTATTTCCGGCTTTCTACGCCCTCAATACTCAGGGTGGTTCGTGCGGGGCTATCTTGTTTCAGAGCGCCTTGTGTCATCGTATCCCTGGAGTATGCGCCAGCCTCGAGGTAGACGCACAGACCGAGAAAGCCTCTGGGAGTTACGGGAGGATAGTGGGGCTAATTGGTTAATAAATGCTGGGTACATTGGGAACACAGAAAGAAAGAAAAACACGGGGTGAACACTAGAAACACGCTAGTCCTGTGTTTTTCCTTCTTTCTGTTTCGTCCTATAGCGCTAGTACAATATACCCAGCTATTACGAGGTTGATGAAGGGAATGGAGGTAAGGAGAGAAACGAGACGAGGACGAGAAACAAGAGCTCTGCTTAGCGTCGCTGTTTAAAGATTGTCTAGACAAACTGTTGTAGAGATTCGAAGATGGCCAGGGCAGCTGCGCAAAGCTAAGCATGTTTCAAATATGAAGCGAGGAAGCATCATTCCGCAATGCATTCGCTGCAGCATCGGTTGAGTAAAATTATTTTCCTTCCGTCCTTGGAAGAGGAGGCCGCCCGCATATGTTCCAAGGGCTTGCATAACGGGCGGAGGGACGGACAGACAGAGAGACACCGAGTCGCTCACCCATTCTCCCACCCAGTTCCCTTCGCAAGCGCGAACACACCCGCACAAACTATTTCAATGTGCCTTTTTTTTTTACCTCGAGGCATAGAATGTATAACATCTGCCGCTTGTATGTACATCCTCAGTTTTAACTGAACGTGATGTCGCCAAAATTAGGGTCACGCGGTGGCTCTGTGGCTAAGGCGTTGTGCTCCTGAGCTCGAGGACGCGGGTTCGATTCTCGGCTGCGGCGGCCGCTTTTATGATGGAAGCGAAAAGCAAAAATGCCCGTGTGTCGAGATTTCAGTGGACGTTAAAGATCGCGTGGCGGTCAAAATCAAGCCGTAGTCCTTCACTGCGGCCCGCCTCATCACCTTTGCATCTTCGACGCGTTAAACCTCACAATCAATCAAAATACAGGTTAACAGAACAGCCATAAAATATTCGGCATGTGCGACTTAACTATCATTTATTGGCCCCCTCCTACGCCGCTATTTCTAATACAGCTAGGGCGCAAAAAGAAAAAAATATATACATAGCCACCTCACAGCAACGCTCCGTCTCCAAAGCCCTCTTACAGTACCCCGGCTTGTGACATTGGAATCAGATCTCGCCAAGCACAAGGCACTGTTTACAGCGTGCCCGCGTAGAGAATGCCCCAGGCGGCGGACAATGCGGTCGTCTAGCTGTAGCAGAGCGTGGTCCGACTCGGCGTCCGGCCTACGTAGGGTGGACGGGGAATCGGGAAGAGGGTGGGGGGGAGGGGGGGGGGGGAGGAGGGAGAAAGTGGGAACACGTATCGCAGAGAGGGCCCCCGCCACTGCCGCCGCGATGCCGCCGCGACGGGTGATGGCTATTGATCACGTACGGGCAAGGGCCAGGGGCCAAGCCCGGCGGCGGCACGGGCCAATTTCTCGCCGGCGGACACTGCGTCAGCGGAAAGGAAGCGCGGGAGGACAGGGAGACGGCCAAGACGATGAGCGTCTGGCGCCAGCCCCTCCCGTAGAGGGGTGGAGGGGGGAGGGGGAGGCAACACCGGCCAGGTATGAACAAAGCTTCGCACAATATCACCCTCAAGAGACGTATCTGCTGCTGTTGTTTTTTAAATTTAGAATATTAACGTCATCAGGACAGGGCGGGAATAAGGCGCGAACAGCCAATCACGTGGGCGGGACGAGGCACGTGACGTCGAGTATGGGGCTCTCCTATCAAGGAGGTGTCGATGCGATGGAGCAAGAGGGATAGAGGATGGGGAAACGCGCCGCAGGACAACGTCCGGGTTTATGCCGTGTCCTCCTGCTGCCGCATCGGGTCGTCTACTTCCCTCGTCTATATTACCGTGCCGTGTGCGAGAAGCTTGGCCCGAAGGCCACTCGAGTACGAACTGCGGAAGTTAAGAGGATCCTACCGATACAAGGAACTGGAATGTACGCAGAGTAGAAGTGCAAGTGTGAGTCGGCATGTTTGTCGCACGAACCGACCAAGCTGATGCGTCAACCCAGTGCCAGCCAGCGGCTTGGCCTGTTGTCTCCCTCAATCCTCGCCGGAAAGAAACCTCTCTTTCTTTCCGCATTAAATGCAAAATCTACGAAACTAGGCAGCTTCAAAAAGCGGTAGATTAACAATGTTCGCGTGTTCCATCGCTGACCGCTTCGGCAGAGCGAGGTGCGCAGATAAAGTTTTGTGTTGATAAAGTTGTCTGTGGGTGGTAAAGTTGTCTGCACGGCTTTCTCCATCATGCACGGCGGGAACGAGCGGATAAACGTGCTTTTCACGACGAGCTGTGTAGACTTATGCCCTCACGCTACCTGCCACCAGGAGCAGGGGCCCTGGTCAGGCTTCAAGCCTTTCGCCTCTGCTCCCCTTTCTGTACGGAAAGAAATAATAAATAAAGAAAGAAAGAATTTAGGACGGTGATTTAGACTGGTCGGTGCATACTGTCGGAATTCAAACCGCTAATAGCCGTATGTTGTTGTCGTTCCTCGTCCCGTCTATCAGCGCTGTTTTGTATTCAGACTGTGCATACGCGGCAGCGACAGAACCCAGTTTGCCAGCCCTCTATCGGATTGAATGCGTCTATCCCAACCACAGTGGGATCCATGCACCCTGATGAACACTGGCAGCGCCTCACACTACGGATCACCGATTACCCCAAGCTTCCCCGCGTCCCGCTACTGCACCATCGCAGCGCGTTTCTTTACAGACGTTGTTCTAAGTGCAGAACACCTCAGGGGCCCGGCTTGTCGCCGTAGCTCGCCAGGGGTCACCGGTATCTAGCCACCGTAGTAACGCGGCGTCGCGCACCAAGGCAGAGGCTTCCAAAGACACACCGCTTCCCCTGGTAGGGATCGAACCCGGGTCCCTCGCGTTACAAAGCCGATGCCAATCCCATTGCACCACACAGGCACACGTTGCTAGTATGCAAAGTGTTAACGGGTGATCTTTGCGCTGCACCGTTGCCACGGGGGTAGTAGTTGCCAGGACAAAAGAAAGTACATGATAGTACAAAATAAGAAAAACATCGTGAATTAACACGTCAATTACCCCAAATTAATGAGGACTTCATCCAGTGTCTCTTTATAGGCCTTTTCAGCAGATGCGGCGCCCTCTCTTGACTACTTCAGTATTAACGCTAGGCTGATACTGAAACTAGTCAACAGACGGCGCCACCCACAACTCCTCAGAGCGGGAGAGTAGTAGCACTAAAGGTGGGAGAAACGCCGCATGTATCATGCATTTTTATAGGTGGCCTTGCAAAAAACAACACAAACGCAAGGTAGTCACAAAAATAACGCAAGGAGAACATTGGCGAATCACTGCTTCGCACTTCCGACTGCTTTCAAGTTCAGTGTAACTGCTTTAATTTTTTGCGATACTCGCCCGAGATTTTCTAGCAGCCATGTTTGTACGAATACGGAGCGCACTGTCAACCGAAAGCAACAAATGCACCGAAGACACAGCGCTGATACATATGCGCCGCGTCTCGACGTCGACACGGAACACTTGGCCAGCCGTCGTCCCCCAAATAACGGCCACGCAGCGACACGAATGATGGGGGCAGCAAACCAATCCAATTGACATATTAGGCAGTTTTAGAATAGGGGAAGCTGGCGTTGGGGGTCCCCGAGAAGTTAGGGGAACGCAAACGCAACCCACTCGCGCGGCGAGTTTTAGAAGAGGCGTGACCCCAACAGCCCGGTCGGCTCGGGTGTTGGGAACTTTAGGCTTAGCACTGTTCCGGATATTTGATCGCCGCTATCTGTGCAACTGCGAATGACACTTCCTAACAGAGCTTTTCACCGCACTATCACCCCCTTTATCGCGTGTGGAACTTCATTTCCACTACAATTGCGGTTTGAGTGATCGGTGACCAAGACATCTGCCGTAGCCTGTTTCGATGCTTCCGCGCAGGTAACGCCATCCATCGGCCGCTCGCCGTACCTCGCGCCGCGCGGCCCGGTCATACCCCCGAACCTCCGCGGCCGGTCAGCGTAGGCTTAGCATCGCAGCATATATATGATCGCCACTTTTTAAATCAGCGCTTATAACAATCCCTAGCACAATTTTTCACCACACTAACACCTACTTTCTCGCACGTGGAACTTCTTTTCCGCGATCAGGTTGATTGGGAGAGTGGCAACAAGCAGTTGCTACCGTGGACTGCACCGGTTCGAGCCGCTTAGCGGGCCGACCGGGCAGGCGTGGCCGGTGGGTGCGCGGACTGTTTCCGAGGGCAGAAAACGCTTCACGACTGCCTGCTTTATTCATTACTTGCGAACGACGTGGGGAACCTACAGATTCAGCTCAGCGATCGTCGTAGTTGATCGGGTGGATAGGGAAACGAGCCGCAGGTTTCGCTTCAGCTATGGTCACGCGCAATCTCGCTGGCTGCGAGAGCGACGCAAGAACGCAAGCTCCACCTTTGGGGAGCCCGCTATTTTGGCAAAATAGCGTGCACGCTAAACGCAAACCAAACACCCCAAGGACGGCTTGGATTTTGCGCATGCGCAGTACGGCCCCCCAAGGCGCTCGGGGACCCCAAAGCGTTGGGGCCCCCTATTATAAAACTCCCTACAAGGTCCTAGAGGCGTGGTTTGTGTGTAATAAAACCGAAGTGCATCGTGCTCTTGGACAGTCAGAGCGAGAGTTAGAAAGTCGATTAGGGAAGCTTGAGTCCGGTCAATTGACCGAACGAGTGTGAACAAGGAGCCCCTCGTGAGTTAGATATGTTTAGCTGAGATCATTTAAGCATTGAACTATTTTTATGTGAACTTTGTATATACACCATTTTCCATAAGCAGCCGGGAAAGGAGGAAAACACTCGCAAAACAGTTCTTTTGGCGGCCCGCGCGCCTTCCGCTTCCGGCGGACCAGCGTTGCCTGTGCTCGCTGGTCTGTTAACATCGCTCGACGCGGTGGGCTCCGCTGCGTAGTACAAGAGTGTTTCGCACCGTGTGCTTAGTTGTCGCGGAACTTTCAACTGTTCTAGCCAATGCTGCGATGCCGTTGAAGGCGAAAACGTTGCTTCGTCAGCACTGTGCGGCGATGGGTTATCGAACAACCAGAGAAAGCGAGAAAAAGTCGCCGACAGCACACAGCTGCACGATAGTGGCTGTAGAAAATGATGTGAAGTATCGACGTGTTTTTGATGTATCGCTTCCCAATGGACACCGAGTTGATATACCGGTGGACGCCGTTAATAAACCGCAACGACTTTGTACCAACCACGAACTCTAGGGTTTGGTCGGTGCATTTCTTGGACGGCAAACAGACGGAGCAACACCCATTTATCACACGCAAAGCTGCGACAGGGGCGACAAGATGGAACCCCCTGAGATGTTAGAAGTAATTTTATCCATTACAATACAAAATTGATTGATTGATTAATTGATTGAATATGGGCTGTAACGCGACGACGCTTCATAGGCGCTGAGGCGTTCCGTATACATAGTGAAAGGCTCCGGATTAATTTTGATCCCGTGGGAATCTATCACGTGCGCCGATACAATGCAACAGTACAATAACTTCTGGTTCCTTGTAGTCAATTTAAAGTAACGTATATTGTTTGGGCGATATAGCCGACTGGCATTAAAAAATCCCCTTTTCATGTAAACTAACCTTTAAAATCACGGAGTTTTGTTTACTTTTTTTTTCCAGGCAAACGCATTACACTGCCAAACGATATGAAAGGATAACTTTCTCCATCGTACACTGCTGGTCGATAGCAGAATAAGCAGGCAGCACAATGTGGAAACCCAGCTCGAGATACGCGAACGCTGCATTTGGAAAATCGCTCAACCTGTTCACAAAGCGGTCAAAGGAAACGCGTCTCATCCTTTTGCGTTCTCACGGAATCTAAAGTACTACAATTACAAAACAGTTGCTGCTGATCGCGTAAAGTATTCGTGGTGCAAGCAGAGGGTCCACAAAGGCGGAATCGGAGTGACAGGGCACATGCGCCGCGCAGAGCTAGGCCAAACATGATCACAACCTTTGAACAGTAATTTGACTGGTTGTGTGGTCGTGTTATTTTTCCGCCCAGGTAATTTTGTGTCGTAAGTAGCCGTCTAGGTCAGAGAGATTATATTGCATTGCAATGTCAACAGCGTAGCAATCGCCTCGCCGAAATTCCATCGCGAGCTCGGGTGAAGGTGACCCACATGCTGTGCGCGCTACGTATTCGACGTCCGCACTTTCGTAGACATGACTAATCGGTGAACATAACGAGAATGGTAGCATTGGAAATATGTATTCACTCCCTGGTATCGATTTCTATGTCAGTTGGTGCCATACCGATAGCGTTTGCATCGCGAAACTGCGGAGCACCACGGCACCACCAGCACCACTGCTAATGCTGCTCGCAACTGCTGGGATCGGCATTTTCCGCTTTGGAAGCGAATTAGGACCTATAATTCGTCCGCAGGTGGTGAAAACAAAACATAACACATACACACAAGCACTGCAACCGCTAACTTAACGCCAAACCACTACGGTTCACTCGGTAATGCACGGGCACCGAACCAAGGAGGTTAAAAAAAATTTTAACCTCCATGCACCGAACAGACGCACGTAGAGAACGAAGCACTTAACAGCCCAGCGCGGTGGTTTCGGCGTTCGCTTCAGAGACGGCGCTAGCGTCTGATCAGAAAAAGCAAATGGCGGCGCCCACCTCTAGAAAGGAAAATGGTGTATAAGGGGCGCAGTTAGAAATCTAGGGAGTTTGTTCGGTGGTCCCTGAAAATATTTGTAGAGGAGCCTTTCTTTGGATTCTTTCAATCTCCAGATAATCTGCCACCGGCGGTGTTAAAATTTGTATAATATACGTAGTTCGATGTGAGTTTTAATTTTATCACTTTATTTCGCCTCGGGATTACCCGACCCCATATAATTTTTAAAGATGAAATGTAACGTTAATGTAACGACACGTTCCAATGTTCAAAGTGGAACTGGAACGCGTTCCTTTCGCAACAAAGAAACTTGTAAGGGAACTCTTTCCGAAATTGGGAAGGAACGAGGAACGAGCTTTCGTTCCCGTTTTAGAGGAACGTGTACAACACTGGTCTGTACATAATCCCTTCAGGATAGCTCAGATAACGCACAATAATAAAAACAGGATAGCTTAGATTACAAACAAATAACACTCTATAGATTAGGAGAGGTATAACACTCGGAAGAAAGGTATTTATTTAACGATATAGTGCAAAACTTGGCATACACTTAATATCGCGGAAGCTTTCTCACATAAAAACTGCGCCAAACGTTCGTCACTACCTTCGCTTAATGTGCGTTCAATCGATCGTCAAACCTTGAAAATCCAAAATCGCAAAGGACGAAACCCATGCGACGAGTTTTCGCGCACTAAGTAAATGCATCTACGAACGATCGAAATGTGTACCGATACGTGGTTTATGAGATAAAGGTATACTATTGTACTCCTTCTTCATGATCGATGCGTTTTTGTCTTATGCGATTTTCAAGCGATCATTTCAAGCTTCCTTAAAAGCTTGAAATGCTTGCTCAAGCTTCCTTTTTCAAGATTCCTTTTTCGCGATTTTCAAGCAACAGTTTTTGCACGCAGGCGCTGTGTGCAGAGACCTTATCAGAGATTTTCGCTCGACCAAGCGGTCTATGGGGAAATGCATTCGTTTTATGACAGGACGCCATCGGTCCCACTAGGAAAGCTTTCGCTTTAAAATTTGCGCTGTCTATCCGCGGACAACGTGACAGACGAACAGAGAAAAACAGAGCGCATGCGGAGATGGCTGACGTCAAGCCGAGACCGGCAAAGGCATCGGCTGCGGTGGCGCTGCCCAACGAGCGCCGCCACAATCTTCAAGTCCACGTCTGCCTGCGGACAGGACGTCACCAAGTTAATCGGGGTGTTCCGCAAGGATGAGTGCCGAGTCCTACTTTCTTTAATATTACCCTAATCGGTCTCGCGGACGAAATGCCTGAAGTCGTCAGAGTCGCTATTTAAGCTGACGATATCTACATCTGGACTTCTGGTGTAACTCCACCGCAGCTGTGAGCCCATTAACGGCGAGCCACAACAACATCTCGGTACTTGTGCTGCCAAAGTCTGAGTAGGTCCAGCAAAATGCGCCGTTCTTGCGTTTACCAGAAAGTCGATGTTCCGATCACTATTGAGGGGACACTGATACCTCACGCCACGCATCATAGATTTTTGGGGATGACTGTAGACCGCGGTCGGACTTCGACAAAGCACATCGCCTCGCTGAAGAACTTGCAAGCCTTGCATGTTCTTCGCTTCGTGGCGGGAAAGAGATGCATGGGGCCCATCTGAGGGCGCTCTTCTCCAGGTATACAGGAGCATGTTTTTTTAGATATTTTCGTTACAGCCTACCAGCCATTTCAAACTTGCGAACTTCTTCCCCGCGTACATTATACAGTTTCCAAGTACAAGCCTTAAGAATATGCACGGGACTACCACGATGTACCTCTACTGTGGGCACAATTACCAAGGCAAGTGCGTTTCCAATGGACGCACTGATTTTGTGCGTACACCTTTGAGTCTAACTTAGTTGTTTCGCAAGACATGAACAACAGTCATTACCGGCTCTTCCCTCAACGTGCTCGAGAAGTAGTTTCGAGGGAGCCATTTTGCGGGAGAAACATAGAATTAAATCAGGTTTCGCCCCAATAGTGGCTTCACAGAATCCTCTGTGGGTGCTATCAAACCCATCAACCCACCTTTCCATCCCGGGAATCGCAAACAAGTCTTCTTTGCCATCGATAGCGCTCAAACAATCGACTATGGCGTTTTTGACAGACAAATACGCCGGAACTGTACATGTATATACTGACGGCTCACTGAGTGAATCCAGGTCTACCGCGGTTGTGGTGATTCCAAGCCTGTGTGTTACCCGAGGATTCACACTAGACCACAACACAACCACCCCCTGCTACTGAGTTGGTTGCCATTAGGGAGGCGACTCGTTTAGCCCTCGTATGAATCACCTGAAGCCATAACCCTGTTTTATGACACAAAGCCAGCACTCCAGGTCTTCAATGGAGTTATGAGACAAGCACCTTATTATGCACATGCTGCGGAAGTAATAAAATTATGCTCCTTTGCACTGCGACAGGGACATGTCCGAACCATTCAGTGGGTACCAGGCCATTTGCGGGCTAGCTGGCAACGATTGGGCTAGCGAGGAGGCAAATAAGGTTTCTGCAAACGTCTGCCCTTCGCAAGGCGGACACGACCGCCTTTCTGTCTACCATTCTCCGTCTCGCCTCGATAAGTCACTGGTCCCACCGTGATAACCGTCAAAGGAGACTACACCGTCTGTACCCGGACTGCAAGTTTCGGTTACGTCCTGGTGTTCAGCGAAACCACGCCACGCTTTTTCACCGACTGCGGCTTGGCGTAGCCTTTACCCGTCGCTACAAGCCACCTATCGGCGTTACGAGTGATCCCAATTGTGAAACATGCCGTGTACCAGAGACTATTTCGCATGTTCTCTGCAACTGTCCACGA
>NW_027526225.1:55013024-55072879 GCF_048455015.1 Haemaphysalis longicornis | reverse complement strand
TATTGTAGTTGAGGCCCGTCTGGCTGGCTGAACTTTAACACGTGCACTGTATAAGCAGAGGCATCTTTCGTACACAGCCATTTATTAATTTCTCCGCCATCTTCATCTCTCTCATCCTCTATCCATGCTCTTTCCTCCCCTTTCCACACACATACTAGGTGGCCAGATCTACTGCCATCAGGCCGACCTTTCTGTGTTTTTTTTTCATTTCAATTAAATTCCTCTCTATCTCGACCTCTCTTGTAAAAAAATAAAACTTTCAGGCACAAGAATTTACGACTTAGTTTCAACTTCGCTTGTGCTCCGTGAGAATGCGGCGGTTCATATGTCTTTTAATTTCAAAGAATGTCAACCACTCGGTAATAAACAATCAAGCTTGGCTATTTTGTTGTTTCGGGCGCTGTTTGTAAGGAGGCCCGGAGAGAACACCCGAAATTGTTCCCAAATAATATCGAGCACCGACCGACTAGTTCTCACGAATGATTTTTCCGTTTCAGGTTGAGTTCCATTAAACAGTGCCGGAAAACAATTGCCCCTCGTAGATTATTCGCGTAGCAAATTCGAACGATTCGGGGGAACCCACGAACGAAAAAAAGAAGCGTTGGTTTTTAAATACAGTAATAATACGTGGACTGGACTAACCGTACCTGGGACAGCAGATAAATCTGCTATGAAAAAAAAAGAGGAAGGATTTAGGAGCACAGAACCCAGCTGCCGGGGTATCTAACTATTTGTCTGTTTTTACTCTATATGTATTGTGTATATTTGCCTACTTTTTATTAATTGCAGGACCGAAGCTTTACAAATAACATAACAGAACTCCTTGGTCACTCAGGCGCCACTGCTAGACAGGCTAATGCGATAACCCTCAAGTGAAAAGCATGGAAGGAAATTAAGCTGCCTTGAGACATAAGCACCCACAGAACGCATTATTTCTTCACTCTAAAGTAACCTGCTCCGTTCTCCCGCGCAAGCGAGCGCGAAAAAAGGAAATATACTAAATTTCCAAATCCACGTGACTAGTCACGCGGATTTGGAAATTTAAATTTAGTACTAGTCGCCCTCGCACAAGCGCAAGAAACAAAAAAAAATTGTGAAATCGTGCAAGTATAACAAAAGCACAAATTGGTTGTCATTGATTTTATGTTTTATGTTTATTTTGCTTATATTTTTACGTATAAAAGCAACGTACCGTTTATAGCGCTCTGTGCAGTACTTTTGGTAGTGAATAAGTAACCTAATAAGATTTTTTAACCTATACTGTGCGGATATGCGGGAGGCAGCAGAGTCACACGGCATTAGCAAGAAAGAAGGAAGGGATGAAAGGAACGCGAACAACGAGTGCGCACACTGGGACGTAATAGCTTGCAGTAGAGGACCAAGCCGGGCGAAAAAGAGAAGAGGGCACAAGGGAAACCTTGGAAGAAATAAAAGGAAAAGGAAAGGAAAGGCGAGTCGAGACAGGCGATGCCGAGAGTGGGCCGGATAAATCAAAGGGGTCGGAGAGTAGTAGTGGCGAGATAGAGAGTGAAACGACGACGTAGCAATCACGAATAAGGGATGATGGAGAAACAGAAGAGAGGAAAGAACGGAACTGCAGGGTAGGAACACATCTTGAGCGCACGGGTGCGCCGGAGTACATTTCGGGATAATTACGGGATCGCTGGGGGGGTAATACCGCCGAGGCCGTCTCTCTCGCGCGCTTTCTGCGCATCTGTAGTGAGGGAACATGTCCCTAAAAAGGAGAAAAAGGCGTCGCAAGGATGCAAAGCCAGGAAGGAAGGTTTACGACACGGGAAACGCGCGGAGCTACAACGTCACCGGATCCGAGGAAGCGAAAGAGTGAAACATTGGCACGAAAATAAAGAAAAAAAGATGGAGCAAGAGGAGAAAAATGGGAATTGCAACAACGAGCATGGGTAGAGCATAGCACTCGCGTGAAAACAGCGCGGGGGTCGCAGATGTCGAACGCGCGAAAGAGAATTCCGACAAGGAAGGGTCCCTGTTGGAGAAGTAAACTTACGCTGCAGATGCGGGAGATGCAGCGAATGAAGGAGAAGAAGCAACGGCCGATAACGCTAGCGGCGGCGAGAACGCGGGCCCAGAGTGAGCGCGCACCTCGCGAGCAGTATCGGAAGCGCGTACTGCGAGCCAAACGAGTGGACCGGAAACACGCGACCAGGGAGACGCAAACCAGAAACGCCCGTTCTAGAAAAGAGCCGAAGGTATATAAGCCAGCAAGGAGGAGGAACTAGAGGAAGGAAGAGAGGAGGGAGTAAAAGAGGAAACGCTGGAGGCAGGAGGCAAGTAGACAGACAGCTGGGTACAAGCGCGCGTGAGACCAGATACATTGCTTACAAGGACGAGGCTATGGCGTGCGCGAGCTAGAAATTTAGTGAAGAAGAACTCAGCAGTAAAGCGAACAAAAATCAAAGCCGTTCCACTCACCGTGAAAGCTGTCGGAAGTGCAGAGCAGTCATTTGCCATGATGGGCTGTAGCGCCGCTATCCGCTCGCTCACTGCTACCGCCCAATGCAATTCAAATTTCTCGCCTCCGCAGTGCTCGCGCGCCACCTGCCTGAAACAGCGTTAGCGGGAGTTCTGTTCTCTTTGTGCTTGCTTTTCCTCCCTCACGTGCCGGCGTTGCACTGCCACTATTTTCCCGCTTACTATCGTAAAAACCAACCCAACCAACGTCCGAACTAAATGAACACGCGGGGGCTGCCGGTTAATTACGCATATTTTGCCTCAAATGTACCTGCACTTTCTTTGCGCTAAACAAGGGGGGATGTATGACAAGCGCCAGCGGTTCACTAGTTTCGAACGCTTATGACTATAGAAACCGCTTGGTGTTCGGAGCCTCTGCGGGACGACGGTACGCCGGGCTCTACGTGGGTCTGTTACCTCGCTGCGCCGCCTGATCGCGGCAGTATATAGCTTGACATCGAGGGTTACAGTGATCTACGACGAGAAGGTGCGCCCCTAAAGTGCTGTGCACTTAAATGAAACCATAAAGGCGAGTCCGCGAGTTCCGCGCCGCACGCCGGTAGTGGGCCAAGAGGAGAACTAACGATGCAGAAACACTCAGCACAGCTAATCCAGGTGTCTGGCGAGAACGCAAGTAACGGCACGGGTGAGGAGAGAGAGAGAGAGAGAGATAGAGATAGATAGAGAGAGAGAGAGATAGAGAGAGAGATAGAGAGAGAGAGAGAGAGAGAGAGAGAGAGAGAGAGAGAGAGAGAGAGAGAGAGAGAGAGAGAGAGAGAGAGAGAGAGAGAGAGAGAGAGAGAGAGAGAGAGAGAAACAAAGGATGCCGACGAGAAGGAAGTGGGAGAACTGGCACCAACAAGGAGAAGCGCGGGGAAACAATAAAGCAAACGCGGATCACGGAAGGGTCGCAAAAGAATCTCAGAATCAGGCGTGCTACATGGAAGTTCACACAACCAGAGAGAGGTACAGCGCAAGACAAAAGAAAAGGCGCCGAAAGGAGCAGGAAGTGAAGGGTGGGAGAGCCGGGCGACGGAGGTACGGACGCACACCAAAGGTCCCCACCATTTGTTTCCTCTCCGAAGCGACGCGGGGGATGCCTCCGGAGCCGCGGAGATCGATCTCTAATTCGTCCCTTCCGAATCACCCGAGAATGGCCTCTCCGACTTCTTCGTGGGATTGATTGGACATTAGGGCTTTCCGGAGATGTTTCCCTTTCTCCTCTTCCTCCTCACCGCCACCGACTGTTACACTCGTATCTCGCTCCTCCCTGCATCGCCGCTTCTTGATCGAAGAGAGCGCCAGGGGAAAAAGGGGCCTCACGGGTTCCTCTGGAGGAGACGAAGAGGAGGAATTTGGATCCGAGAAGAAGAGACACCCTCTCCCTCCCGGGAGACAGATTCCTCAAACTAAAGCGAGCTGACGGAGGAGAAGCGAACGCCCCGCTGGTTCTCCGGTCGTGCGCGAGAATCGTATCTGACGTCCAGGGCCCGCACGCTTCGTTTCGGGTTCACGCGGCTTAGGCGCGCACGAAGCGGGGCACCGAAGAACAGAGTTGACGCGCTCTTGCACCCACCACTACTGCTCCTTCTGGATCAGACAAGCTATGCTCTTGGACACACGATGGCGCCCATCGGGAGGAATTTGTCGGGAAAGACAGGGAGACTGGCTAATACCGGCCTGTATACGCCTTTTATTTTCGCAGTGTCTAAAGTGCCGTCCGACGGCACCCTACCTGATTGTTGCAGGCATGGTTACAGTGCCGTCCGGCGACATTCTAATATTTAACACTAGGCTAGCACCGCTCAAAGAGTCTGTCGTTGTAGTGTAGAGGATCCGTCTTCACTACTTGATCCGAAAGTCGGTGGTTCGAGACCAGCACTTGCCTCGGTGGTTTTTTTTTTGTTCATTATTTAATTCAAGTGCAATTTTTATGCCTTAGGTTAGTTTTAGTATTCTAAATGATTTCTTTGTGTGCGTTAGGTTATGTTATGTTTAGGTTAGGTTGCCTAGCATTGCGCTATCTAGAGAGATCTACTGCTAGACGCGGCTATTATCAGAGTTACTGGATATAGACAGTTGTGAAACTCCCCATAGGCCCCATGTATCGAAAGCCGGTCTTCGGTTGCCCCCCTGCGCCGGGGCAAGCACGGGGCAAGTTGACTAGCCTGTCGTCTGTCGGCAGGACGTTGAAGCAGTACTCAAGTGCTTGCGGCTGCTGCCGTAAGTCATAAAAAGAAAAGCCGCAAAAACGGAAGTAAATTTTACGTAATTATTGTGTTTTAATTTAAAAAGCAATCTTTATTTTACAGAAGAATTTTGAATAATAATAGTTTAGTGAAGTTCCGTTTTTATCTCCTAGGTGCCGCGCGCGTCGACTTGCCCCTCAGCTTCCACGGAGTGGGGGGGCTAGCGCCGCCCGGATTCTGAAGCGGAGTTTCGCAACTGTCTATATTGAGTAACTCTGGCTATTATGTTATAAAACGCCGCTGGACGTCGATATAGTGGAGCGCTTATAATACCGTCGGACGGCACTCTAGACACGGCCTTTTGTTTTTTAACCATTGCTAACATCTGGGCACGTTTCCGAGGTACTCCGTATGCACCGTGGGATCGTCCTGTCGACAGCGACGATTGCATCGACGCAAGCACAGAGCAATGGCAAAATAGCAGCTCCCAGAATGCAGAAGTTGAAAAGGTCTATAGACATTTACCTGCTTAACACATATCATCGTGATATGTCCGCTTGTGTGAGCCGTATGCGAGTTAGATCGTCTTGTCGACTGCGCCCACAGCTCAATGATAAAAATAGGTCCTCCCGGAAAAAGGTTGGAAAGGACAACGCAGGTAACTCGAATGCGTCGGTTGCGGGTTTGTATTACGCCGTATGGAGTATCACCGCATCAAGCAGGTAAACGCACGCAAGCTACGATTTCTACGATGGCCTTTTGACGCCCACCGCTAGGGAGCAGCTCCGCTAAAGAGAGTAACCCCAGAATCACAGAACTAAAGTTTCAGCGCCGTTTTAACTGGTTAGCACAGCTATTTTCTTTTTCTCGTAGTTTTTAACAGCGATACTGTCTAGCAAGTCGTAATTTTTCGTGTCCACAGCTAAAAAAAAAAACCCTAAATTGCCGAACGCGCGCACGTGAGCGTAGGTCTCGCGGCGACAGCCAGGCAATTAACAAAGCCAAGAAAATGCACAGTGCTCGTGTTTGCGTGCCTCGAGGTGACGCCCAGCTTCCCCGGCGCACGTTTGTCAATCCAAGCATACCCACTTAGGGAGATTTACCAAGATTGGCCGAAAAGAACTCCAGTGTTCGCCGCAATCGTTGCAACACTTGCTCGGAATGAAAAAGAGACGTCATAGCGTACGTTCCTCCAAGGTGATGTCCAATGATTACCAGTTTCAAAAAAAAAAAAAAAAAGTTCACACTTATAGCAACAATGATGGATGATGGAGTAAACCTTGTTCGGGCAGCGAAGAAGAAGCAAATCGGATGCAATCGTCGACTTAAACTTTCGGGATTGTGGTCAAAATTGCGTACAGCTTCGTGAGTGCTGTACGCTGCGTGAGGCTGCTCAAACTGAAATTTTGGTCTGCGTCCGTCTGTCTGTCTGTCTGTGTTTGTATAAAAATGCCTTTTTTGTTCAAGTTCCTTTACCTGAACAGACGGTATTCCGTCGAACTCTCGACTGGGATTGATTGATTGATTGATTGTAGAGTTTAACGCGCCGACGCAACACCGGCGATGAGGCGCACCGTAGTGGAGGGCTCCGGATTAATTTTGACCATCTGGGGATCTTTAACGTGCGCCGAAATCTCGTACACACGGGCGTTTTTGCTTTTCGCCTCCATCAGAAAAGCGGCCGCCGCGGCCGGGAATCGAACCCGCGACCTCGTTCTCAGCAGCGCAACGCCTCAGCCACTGAGCCACCGCGGCGGGTAACTCTCGACCACGGTGTAGGAAGGAGAGGTGACTGATATATTCTAGGCACTATATCGGAGGCGCAGCAGAGCAGCTCCATGGAGAACTTGTTCGGGTTCGCCTTCTTTCTACCAGAGGGCGCTGGGAGTATCGGGGCCATGCGAGCCGCAAACGGTGCGTGATAGGGCGGCTCCGGTCTTTTCGGTACATGACGTTTCGGTACGGGGCGTTTCGGTACGGTCTTTTCGGTGCACGAACTTTTCGGGACACGGTCGTTTCGGGACACGGGCGTTTCGGGACACGGACCTTTCGGGATACGTCGGGTGTTTCGGCACAAAGACGAATTTCGGCAAGCGCTTAGGCGGAGCGCGTTGTTTACGGGGTGGTTGCAAGCACGCAATTCGTACCTATTTATTACAGATGTTCTTGTTCGAGATTCTGCGTTATTTTAGGCAAGGCGATGGTTTTGTAGCCTTGCTAGAAAAAAAAAAACATTGTTTATGTATTAAATATTGGCTGAGATATTTGTAGCACTTAAACAACATAATTGTTCATTATTTTGTTTTTTAGTGACTTATTATCACCAATATCTTATGTAACAAACCAGTGAAAGTATCATTGTGTTTTTCACTCGTTTTTGATGACTTCTTATTCCCTGTTTTTTCTTCCAAAATCAGTGAGATCAGAAATTTTTTTATCACTTTGCGGAGTCCCTGCGATAACGGCTGCGTAAATGAGTGCCACCGCACGGGGAAAGGAACCTGTGATTTTATAAAGTAATGACGAAGACGTTGCAATTTCTAGGTATTCTGTGTTTGTGTGCGTTGCTTTCTTCTGATAACGCAAGTACTTATATATGCATTATTAGCAATGCATTATGGAAGGCACGTAAGCAACGCACACAAACACAGAATACCTAGAAATTGCAACGTCTTCGTCATCACTTTATAAAATCACAGGTTCCTTTCCCCGTGCGGTGGCACTCATTTACGCAGCCGTTATCGCAGGGACTCCGCAAAGTGATAAAAAAAAATTCAATATCTTGCTGCACGCTTCCGTCCCGATTTATTTGTATAGTTAGCAAAGACTGCAGTGGGTTTATTGTGTTTATGAATCAAAAGTTGGAAAATTTGGAAGCGCCCTAAACAGAGTTTGGTGTCTGATGGGCACAAGCGTCCTAAATAGAGTTTGCTGTTTGATGGTGTGTAATTTCCTCAATATTTCTTGTTGAGGACGTTTTGTGTAAAACAGTGCAATAGACATGTATATGTTCGAAAAAGCTTATTAAGCTTGTAAAAACACGTTGCAAAAAGTAACAACGCAAAACTAAAATAGATATTTGATTCATGTGTGCCCGAGTTCAGCGAAATTCAAATTGCCTTCGTATGCCGTAGTAACCGTGACCGTAGTGGATAGCACTGGTGCACCGCAACATTTTTTTGCCCATACTGCTGTTTAAATTACTCGCAGAGGTGGCTGCGTCTTCGCAAAGAAGTGTTGAAGCTACGGTCGCTGTCGCGCCCCAAATAGCGTGCATGCGCTTCGGCCTTAAAATTCACATACTAACCCGAGACGTCCCTAAGAACCTCTGTTCTTTCGAAAGGGTATTTTCGTTTGAAGCGACCATAAATTCATGCCACTGAAATCCAAGCGCGCGTTCTATACGGCGCAGTACGAGGGGCGTTTCCATGCCCGTGGCTATCGAAAACCCGCAGTGCATGGCCCTCGTTCGAGTAGCGCCACCTACGAGCGCATACGTCCGCGCCGAACCAAGTTTCGCCGCGCTCGCCCGCCGCGTTGAGTCACCTCTCCTTCCTACACCGCGCTCTCGACTGTGAACTTGCGAACTGGTCTGCAGGCCGGGGATTGTGACAAACCCTTGTAACCTAAGGTCATAGGGGCCAGAGCGTGGAAGTACGGTAATTCCAGGAGACCTCCTCGAGGAATCGGGGAGGCCGCACAATCCCTGCCCAGGGAGCGTGCAAAACGGCCGCCACTGCGGAGGTTCCTGGTACAACTGGAATCAGGTCCTACGCGGAGGTCGGGCGGTCGGGTGTCAACCCGGCACTTGGTGATGCGATTGAAGCAGGAAAGCGGATCGAGATCGATCAACTATGACTTTCTTTGGCTGGGGGAAGATGGCGAACCCCTGTAATCCAGCGTGGGAGGAGGCCGGGGAGTCAAGTTGCGAAAGTAGCAAGTGCCGCAAGCGTACAGTCGTTGCATTGGGAGTACCAATTAAATTCGGGAAACCGTTGCAGGCCGGGGGACTGGCGACCCTTGTAACCGCAAGCTTTGGCGGGGCCAGCGACCTGATCGCTATAAGTCGGGGGGAGTGACATACCCCTGTAACCAAATGTCATGGGGCCAGATGTTGTACAGTCCGTATGAGGCCGGAGGGGGGGGGGGGGTCGCGCCCCCCCTGTAACCTTGCTGTGAGGGGCCTATAGATTGATCTTCTCTGGCTGCCACGGGACGTGCTACCACGAGCTACTGGGTGTTCAGCACGAGGAAAACAAGGAAAGGTGAGGTTAGTACACCGACCGGGGAAACTCTCCTGGCTTAGTAACGGCTAGTAGGCCCGGACCGATCTCCTCTGCCGAGCCGCTACACCACGGCAATGCCAAAAGACTCTTGTTCCATTGAGCGAAAGAGTAGGCACAGAGGAGGACATAAGAAAAGGGCTCGCAGACCCAGTGGGACCTTTGCGAACGTGGTTGGCTTGCCAACATGGGTTTCAGTTCACGTTCGCATACAAACTTCCGGTGTCCGGAGACCGCGAAAAGCAGGTGTGGCAAGTACCCGTGTATAGTGGAAAGCTTCACTGGTGATTCATGAGTACCTTGTGCGGGGCAGTTGATCGAGGACGTTAGTACGCATCGGCCGCAGAGCTGGGGGTCGGGGGGGACCCGGCCGTCGCCACTAATAGGGTACTTCCTGTCTCCGACAGTTGGGCCCAGTTATCGGATTCTATGGGTGAGCGGTAACCCGTGGCAGGGACCGCATATTTGGCAATTGGCACTGTCTGATGCCCTCGCTGAGCAATCAGTCTTGGAAGAGAGTCAGACAAAAGGATTGGAGCAAAATTGCTCCCCTCATTCCCACCCTTTTTCCCATAACCCATTCCGATGTCCAAGTTCCCGTTCCCAGCAACCCACCCTATCCGGCTTTTTCCTAGGGGGGACAAGAGGGGTCCCCCCGGGCTCGTCCCCCTGACGGTGGGTCGCAAGAAAGTCTTTCCCGTTAATTTCTCTCTACTTCGTGTGGACAAAATTCTCTTTGCCGGTTGGCCCTATTTTTGTACTGTTGCTATTGGGTATAACCGGTTGTACTTCGTGTGGTACCGGGGAGCTATTGAAAGCTCCATTTACTCGATGTGTATGTGTTTGTCTACCTGCCTGTATGTATGTATGTATGTATGTATGTATGTATGTATGTATGTATGTATGTATGTATGTATGTATGTATGTATGTGCGTATGTGCGTACGTACGTATGTATGTATGTATGTATGTATGTATGTATGTATGTATGTATGTATGTATGTATGTATGTATGTATGTATGTATGTATGTATGTAGCGAATCAGAATAGGAAATGAGGAGCTCGTTGAAATTAGACAAATAAGGGTTGGCAGTCAAGAAAACCTCGGAAAGCAAAGGGAAGGATGTGTTAGGTCATTGAAACAGATAAAAAATTTGGAAAAAAAGAATGAAAGTGGAGAAAAAATGCCCGCCGAGTGGGATCCGAGCCCACGACCTCCAGAATACCGGTCTGGTGCGATGACCACTACGCTACCGGCGGGGCTATTTTCCCCTCCACCGAGTGGAGCTGGCTACCACCCCCAAGCGCAGGAAACAAAAATACCTTCAAATACCCCAGATAGTGGAGGGAAAAATAGCCCCTCCGGTAGCGTAGTGGTCATCGCACCAGACCGGTATTCTGGAGGTCGTGGGCTCGGATCCCACTCGGCGGGCATTTTTTCTCCACTTTCATTATTTCTTTCCAAATTTTTTATCTTTTAATGACCTAACACATCTCTCCCCTTTGCTTTCCGAGGTTTTCTTGGCTTCCAACCCTTATTTATGTATGTATGCATGTATGTATGTATGTATGCATGTATGTATGTATGTATGTATGTATGTATGTATGTATGTATGTATGTATGTATGTATGTATGTATGTATGTATGTATGTATGTATGTATGTATGTATGTATGTATGTATGTATGTATGTATGTATGTATGTATGCCCACCGATTCGGCTGCCCAGCCAAACAGGCAAACTTATTCTAAACTACTAAATCTGGTGGCAATGTGTTTGTCAACATTGTTGACAAACAAATTGTTGGGCATTGTCAACATTGTGAACATTGTTGAGCAAAAATAAAGCGTTAGGATATTTGCGGCAAAACATCAATATATAGGTGGTATTTGCAGTGTTACTTAAAATACAAATACATGGATGATTGATTTCTGCGATTGCAAAAAAAAAATATCGCCTTCCAAAAAATGTGTGACCCGAAACTTCAAAAAGCGCTCGCAGCACCCCATCGTGGTGGCATTCCAAGACGTGCAAACGTATAAAAACGTTCCAGTAAATGGCGCGAGGGCAGTGAAACGCGGCAAAATTGAATTGATTTGAAAAAAAAAAAAAAAAAAAAAAACTTCAGCGTGTGCGTCGTGGGAGGACGCATACTGGAGGGAAGAGCGGGAGAGGAGGGCGAGAGAGAGAAGAGAGGCGTTTAGTGGCAGGGGCGGCAGAAGACTGCCGTCTTTGGATGATATTTGCCCCGAAGAGAGCCGATAAGCGCCCAATTCGCCGAACAGAGTATTTAGCCACCAGATCAAAGCCACAGTGCGTACAAAGGGCCAACTACGTCATCATAGCCCGAGCAAGTTCGCTTACGTTATATCACACCAAGGGAATCAACCAAATCGAGCCCAGCACCAACTTGATACAAGAACGAGACGAAGAGCACAGCAGGCGGCGAGGGCAACTCAGTCATTGTCGACTCGCTCTCTCTATCTCCCTCTCTCACTTACTTCCAAACTCGAGGCCTGACAAAACGCGCGGTGGTCAATCAAGCTGCCTTTAACTAAAATTTGTTTAGATTGGCTAAATTTGTCTAGATGGTCCATGTTTGTCTAAAGGTTGGCAGCCAACATTTTTTATAGCTTCAGAAGGAAACAAATAAAAAGGAAAAAAAAAGTAGTGCCGCGCTGTATTGCGCAAACGGGCATAGACATATACCGAGCTTATTCGTGTTTCTTTCTGTATTTCCGCGTAGCGATGTCGTAGAGATAGCGCATCCGCCTCGTGCGCAGAATGATCATGGTTCGAATCTCGGCGCCGCGCAATTGCCACCGTATAAAAAATAAAACATCGTCATGTTAATGGGCCTGGGGTGCGGCGTGATCCCGGCCACCGTTGCCGGTAACGCACTCCCTCACCAGAGCAGGATTGTTTCTTTTCCGGGCCTTGTGTATCGGGTACAAACAGCACTATTTACTGAATACCGCTTTCTAGTTTCTCTAATGGGCTCTACGCCAACTGTCTTATAAGACAGTTGGCGTAGCTGTAAGACTGGCAGCTGTAAGAGCTGCTCTTCACTACATCAGCGGACATCATGCCCAGCAATGGGTAATATTCCTCGACTCTCGCAGCGCTTTACAAGCCCTCCGAAATCGGCGCACGTTAAAGATCCCCCGGTGGTCAAAATTAATCCGGAGCCCTCCACTACGGCGCGCCTCATCGCCTGCGTTGCGTCGGCGCGTTAAACCCCGCAATCAACCAATCAACCAGCCCTCCGAAATCTTCACAACAACCACAGTCAGCTTGTATGTGAAATTGGCGAAATTCACATAATGGCAGTGCGCAAGGGTCATGACATCTATCTTCAGTGGCTGCCTGGTCACTCGGGCATACAAGGCAATATTAGATCTGATGCAGCCGCCAGCGCAGGCCACTCTATGAGCAGTACGACCCATCTTCCTTTCTCCCGAGAGGACAGCAACGCCCTTATCCTCGAAAATGGATGGACTGCACATATGTCGGAGTGGCAGGACCCTCACCGCAGGTATCTACCACTGCAGGCTATTGACCCGCACTGCAAGTTCCGCTTTCCACGCGGCATCAACAAGCGGTGTGAAGGAGTGTTGCACCGACTACGCCTGAATGTAGCATTTACTCGGAGTTTTAAGTTCAAGATAGGTTGGGACGATTCCCCTCTGTGCCGGACCTGCGCTGTGCGTGAGACTGTCGATCACTTGCTGTGTGTCTGCCCTCGATTCGCTGCTGCGCGGAAAACTGCAGCGACCTCCCTCTCTCGTGTACGCCATGGAGGCAGTCTGGAACTTCGTCATTTTGATGATGATGGTTGGTGTTTATTGGCGCAAGGCCGACGAGGGCAAAGAGCGCCAGAGAAATTATTTAATGAAAAGAAGTGATTCCCACAAAAGGTAGGTATAAAACGTGTAAACTGGACATAGTAAGATCAATAAAGATAATGGTGATGGCTGGTGTATAGGGCCAGATTTGATTATGCATGATAGGAGATGAGGTTCAAAAACTTAACATCTGACAAATACTTAAACACGCGGTTCACAGAAACCATGGCGTCGTCACCCAGAAACAACGATGGGTGTAGGGGAATATGTTGTCTGTAGAGTTCTCTGAAGTGTTTGTGTCGTGTTGTGTCAAGTGCCTTGCATTGTATGAGTATGTGGACTACGGATAGGCCCTCCCCACACCTGCTACACAGGGGTCTTGGAGATCCCGTGAGCAGGTGCGAGTGCGTTACATGCGTATGGCCTATCCGTAACCTAGCTAAGGTAACTTCAATGTGCCTGTTGTGGGAGTCAGTAGTGTATTGTCCCAAGTGTGGTTTTATTACGTGTAGTTTGTTGTCTGTCTGTTCGCTCCAGTCTGCTTGCCAAGTTTTACGGAGTTGTTGTCTAATGTGTGGCTTGAGGTCTGTGTAAGGTAGTGTTGCCATGTCTACTGTGTTTCGGAGTGCAGCATTGGCGGCCATTTTATCTGCCACTTCATTACCGCCAATGCCAGAGTGGCCTGGCACCCAACACACAGTCACCCCAAGGTTTGAGGAATAAGCTACCATAATTGTTTTGAAGACAAGATTAATGACATGGTTTTTTGATGACTTTCCGGATGATAATGCGCGGACGACGCTCAGCGAATCTGTATAAATGACGGATGTAGGAATATGATGTTCAACTATGTGACCAGAAATATGCCATATGCTTCTGCCGTAAAAATACTTGTATTAACATTCATTGTTCTACATGCATCGAAATTGGGACCATGCGCAGCACAAGACACTGCAGTGAGCGTTTTAGATGCATCACTGAAGAACTCTGCAGCCCTGTATTTATTCTGCAGATGCATGAAATGCTGCAAAATCCCAATTCTTGGTGTCCTGTTCTTATTGTATTGTACGAAAGACAAGTTACATGCTGCAGGACGAAGATGCCATGGTGCTAAAAGATCAGTGTGAGATGATTTGAATGTGTCTAAGAAGGAGACCTCATGAATAGTCACCTTGTCCCTCACTCTCTGCGAGAAGGGAACGGAAATTGATGGGCGGTTTAAAAAGAGTTTAGTTGTGGACGTATTATTAAAAACTGGTTTAAAGGGATGGTTATTCATTGATGAGATTTTGGAGGCATATAGGAGGTCAACATAAGTTCGCTGGTACGCTAAGCACCATTTGTCGCACTCTGCATAAAGACTGTGGACAGGACTGGTACGGAATGCCCCACAAGACAGGCGAAGCCCCAAGTGAAGCACTGGGTCGAGCATTTTAAGTGCTGTTTTTGTGGCTGACCCATACACAACGCTTCCGTAGTCCAACCGTGACCCCACCAACGCGGCATAAAGTCGAAGCAGGAGTTGTTTGTCTGCACCGTACGATTGGTGAGACAGGACTTTTAGAATATTCATTGTTTTTAGGCATTTTCGTTTGAGTCGTTTTATGTGGGGTATGAATGTAAGTTTCTCGTCAAACACCACACCCAAAAACTTGTGCTCTCTTTTTACTGGAATCGAGTCACCAAAGAGTTTTACGTCCGGATCGGGCAGGATGCCCCGCCTTTTTGAGAATACAACGCAGGTACTTTTAGAAGGATTAAGTTTAAATCCATTTTAATCTGCCCAGCGAGAAAGGTTATTTACCCCAAGCTGGACCTGACGTTCACAAATGGATATGTTACATGATTTGAAAGATATTTGAACGTCATCTACATACATCAAGCAGGATATGGTTGGCGGCAGTGCCTTTCGGAGAGAGTTCATCTTAACTATAAACAAGGTGCAGCTCAATACGCCACCTTGAGGCACGCCATTCTCCTGCACGTGAATGTTTGAAAGTGCCGAACCGACCCTGACACGAAATGTTCGCTCAGACAGGTAACTTGAAAGAGTATTCAGCATGTTACCTGTCACACCATAGGATTTTAGGTCTGCAAGAATGCCATAACGCCATGCCGCGTCATAAGCTTTCTCGATATCAAAAAATACGATCATGCAGTACTGTCTGTGTATAAAGGCATCCTTAATGTAAGATTCCAGTGCAACTAATTGATCGTTAGTGGATCGCCCTGCCCGGAAGCATGCCTGGCAGCTCTCGAGAAGACCATTGTACTCAAGAAAGTACACGAGCCTACGGTTTATCATCTTCTCGAGGAGCTTGCACAGGCAGCTTGTCAAAGCAATGGGCCGGTAACTGGAAGGAGAGGAAGAGTCCTTCCCTTCTTTTAGGAAAGCCACTACTATGGCCTCCCTCCAAGAGCGAGGAATGTGCCCCGAAAGCCAAATCTTGTTATATAGGTGGAGGAGTGTTAGAAGAGTGTCTTAGTGTAGGTGCTGTATCATTGTATATATGATGTTGTCTGGGCCTGGAGCTGAGGGTTTACAAGTGCTCAGAGCGGTCCTCAGCTCATGAAGTGAAAACTCCGAGTTATAAGAGGAGGTTGACTTATCATTATCACGTAAAGACTTCTTTTCGGCCAATTGTTTGTGTTTCATGAAAGTGCTAGTGTAGTGTGCTGAACTGGACACGTGTTGGAAGTGTTGTGCGAGTGTGTTAGCCTGGTCTTCCAGTTTGTCCCCTGTTGTACTAACCAGGGGCAGGCTGTGTGTCTGTTGTCCTTTTAGTTTGCGTATTCGTGTCCAGACTTTGCGAGAGTCAGTGTAAGAGTTTATGGATGTTACGAATGAGCGCCAACTCTCTCGTTTTGCCTTACGGCGCACACGTTTTCCCATCGCCTTAGCCCTTTTGAACAATAAAAGGTTTCCCGACGTGGGGTACCGGCGCAGGATACCCCACGCCTTGTTCTGGGCCTCTCGCGCCCGCCTACAGTCCTCATTCCACCACGGCCTCCGCTGGTTGCGCGGGGCACCAGAGGCGTGGGGAATGGACTTTTCGGCGGCGTCGAGGATGTGTGCCGTGAGGAGTTGGGTAGCTTCTTCGACGTGTAGGTGTCCTATGGATGTGTGGTGTAGTTTGGATGTCTCTGTAAATGTATTCCAGTTAGCTCGTGCTTCATTGAACCTATTATGGGAAGATGGACTGCATGGGCCTTTACCTATGTATGTGAGTGAGGTGGGGAAGTGGTCACTACCGTATGGGTCAGTCCTCACCCCCCACTCGAGAAGAGGAAAGAGAACTGCGGAGCCAATCGCCAAGTCAAGAAATGAGTATGTGTTGTGTCCTATGTTATGGTATGTAGGCTGTTTATTGTTGAAAAGGCATGCTCCTGAAGATGTAAGGAATTTCTCTATAAGGCGACCTCGGGCATTCGTGCGAGAAGAGCCCCAAAGAGTGTTGTGAGCATTAAGGTCGCCTGTCAGGATGTATGGTTCGGGCAGCTGGTCAACCAGCGCCTCGAAGTCAGAGCTTAAAAGTGAAACATCAGGAGGAATGTATATGGAGCATACCGTTATCACTCTATTAAATATTAATGTTCGAATTGCCACAGCCTCAACGACAGTGTTCAGAGTGACAGGGTGGCATGCTAAAGATTTCCGGGCAATTATGGCCACACCCCCAGAAGAGTGCGTGCAGCCATCCCTGTCCTTTCTGTATATCAAGTAACTATTCAAGAAATTTGTGTTCTTGGAATTCAGGTGTGTTTCCTGAACACACATTACACTTGGCTGATTGGCATGCAGAATCTCATAAACGTCGTCAAGATTATTCAGAAGGCCTCTGCAGTTCCATTGAACAATATTTTCTCTTCCCATTATTATGTGTTCAGAGCTACTGGAGTGTGATTATTTATGTAGGGTCTTTCGGGGCTTGCACTCTTGGAAGGGGTTTTCTGGCCTTCTCTACTGACCTGGACGTCGCAGCCCGTTCCTTCCGCTGCGATGGAAGCCGGAAGGGCTCGACGTCCATGTCGTCATCTGAAGGCAAGGGGGTGCCCAGCGGACTGGGCCCCCTTGACGTTGTACCCTTTCGGGTGTTCTTTGCCTGCGCTGCCAGTGCCGAAGGCGTGGGGAGCACCACAGATGGCACCGGCAGTCAGGTGGGGGAGGGGGTCGCTGCGACTGCCTCCGTCTACATCTCCGTGCCCTTGCATGTGCTTTGGGCCGGTGGAGAGGAAGCAGTGGATGCAGCGGCATCCCCAACAGACGTTCTTGCCACAACGGCCGCTGCTGGGTGAGCTAGCGGTGCAGAGGCTGGTTGGGCTGCCTGGGGCAACCCTTGGGGGGGGGGGGGGGCGGGGGCGGGACCAAGTCCGACTCGCGGTACTGGGTCCCCGCCGAAACCAGACGCCGCTCCGCCCCCCGGCGAGCTGCGTCGGCGTACCTCCCCAGGGGAAAAGAGGCGAACCTCTTTCGCGCCTCCGGGAAGGTGATGTTTTCCGTGACTTTGACGTTGATGATTTTCTTTTCAATTTTGAACGTCTCGCAGGCTCGCGAATACGCGCCGTGAGGTCCTTGGCAATTCACACAAAGCAATTGATTAGAGGGACAATTATCAGACTGATGACCTTGTTGCGCGCACTTGGCGCAGGTTAGTTTGCCCCGACACGAGTTGGTACCATGCCCGAACCGCTGGCACTTGTAACAGCGCCGCGGATTCGGGATGTACGCTCGGACAGAGCACCGTATGAATCCTGCATTGATATGGTCGGGAAGAGTTGAACGGTCGAATGTGAGAATGATGTGCCTGGTAGGTATTTCCTTATTATCTCGCCTTATGGATATTCGCCTGACTGCCGTCACACCCTGATTTCTCAGGCCTTCTAGAAGATCGGCTTCCGTCTCGTTTGAGAGATCTGACTCTGAGATCACGCCCTGCGAGCTGTTGAGGCTGCGGTGGGGCGTGACCTTGATGCCAAGATCGGCAATACGGGTCTGGCTCAGGAGATTTGTGGCCTGTTGCTGGGTGGTGACTTCTACCAGCAACTCTCCAGTTCTTTGCTTTTTGGCTTTGTAATGTTTACCGATTATTCCTTCTATGAATTTCGTAATCAGAAACACGGACATTGAGGCAACAGGCTTGTCTTTTTCAAGGGATTCGATAATCAAGAATCGGGGATAATTATCTGGTTTCGGGAGAGTGAAAGTTGGAAGGGGTGGGTACGTAACATCGGTGCGGCCCCTTTTCAGGGACCGATCGGGTTTGCGGGGGGGTTTCGATTTATCCATGTGGCATTGGAAAAAGTAGGGGACGGGGGTACTTTCTTCTCAAACCTTACCCTGATAGCCTGAGAGGTCCCGGAGCTCCCTGCCTGGTAAACAGACAGGGAGCCCATCCGCCGGAGCTTGACCTGGGCTCCGACGGCCACCGTTTGAGGCTTCTACCCTTCACCTTTAAACGCATCACCACGGTAGGTTACAGTTTATGTTGGGGGCTCGGGGTCCGTGGTGTCGCCAACACCGTCACCATGAATACTCAAGGTGCCCCGTGCGGGGAACTTCGTCATTTTCTTGGGCCCTGGGCCAATACTGCTGACAGTACCTTAGGTACAAAAGTTCTACTCCAGTTCTTACGAGACAGTGAACTAGACAAATTTATCTAGCTAGCGGACAGATCAAGTGTGTCGTGATATCTACTCTTTCGCACTGTGGCGTTCATCTCTTTACTTTGCTTGTGTTGGTGTCACTGGTGTTAATCTATTTATTTTTCTTGGGTTGGTGTTAGTCTTTTTTTTTCGCGTCGTTTACTTTCCATTTTGTTTCAGTGTTTACATTAACGATTCTCTTTTTAATTGTATTTTTATTTCCGGACTCTGCTGGCAGATTTCTCTTGTTTTTACTTTCCTTTTTTTTTGTCAACGCTTCTTGTTTGTCTTCCTCCTGCTGTAACCCTAATGCCTAATATTCACCACTAATCAACGTAGTCACCCACCATCTGGTGTAGCAAGCCTTGTCCCTAGCAGGGCTGACCTCACCAGTTTACATTAAAGAGCCTTCTCTCTCTCTCTCTCTCTCTCTCTCTCTCTCTCTCTCTCTCTCTCTCTCTCTCTCTCTCTCTCTCTCCTATAAGACATGATGGGGGCATTACCTTATCATAAAAAGCACAACGCGCTCTCTCCGCAGAAGATGGGGAAGTGATGTGACACCTGCCAACGAAAATGTCCACCAGGGGAGGGAAGAAAAAGACCTACACCTCGTCCAAGCCTTATCCCGAACTGAATCGAGTTGCGCGCATTATCACCGGCGATAGTTTTTGTGCGCACCCTGCGCAGTTCCATCCATCGGTGCCTTTTGTGTTTCCTCTCGAGCGAATACAGCGAAAGAGTATCCCTCCGGAGGAAAAAGTGCACTGAAAATAGAAATCAGGACCAGTTCTTAAAAAAATAAAACACACTAAATTAAACAGTTGATGGGAAAGCAGAAGTTACGGAACAAGAAAAGGAGAAGCGGGGTGGTCGGGGACGACCAACGGAGAAGATACACGTTCACACAAGGGAAGTACCAAAGATGAAATCGATTCCCAAGAGACACCGACTCAGCGCGAAAAGATTTGACCGTCATAGAGAGAACGAAAAAAAAAAAAAAACGCACGAAGAAACGTGCCAGTATCCAGAGAAACCCGTTCGAACAAAAGGCGGAAAACGATGATAGGCGAGAGGTTATTTTCGAATCGAGGCTTAGTGATTCGATCAAACAAGTTGGAAGAAGTTGGTTTTCTTGCTAAAGATCGTCACTGCGGAACTGCGGCGCAGTGGCTCCTCGAAGCCCTCCTCCTCGCCGTTTGGTAAACGACGTCGACGGTTTTTCTCGCCACTATACCAACATCAACACGACAAAAAGGCCCCATAGCCTACGTCCACCATTTTACTGAGTCTCAATCACGTTATTGCCTGGGCACGCCGTTTTAGGCTGCCGCGTGGCGCCGTAATCTGACGCGTGGTGAGTAGTTGACCACTCACAACAGCACAGTGGCGTCCGTGTTAACGACTCTGTGAAGAGGCTTTGTCACCAAGGCGGTGTTAGCTTCACTCACCCCCGGCAATGAAAAATGCCGAGCGGTGCGATCTCTGAAGGCCCCGTAGCACGCCGAGACAACGGTTCACTGGTGTCGTAGCTGCGACATCGAGAGACAGATTAGGCGAAAATTGCCCTCCAGCACGCTGCTGACGCCCAAGGACAGCGTCTGACTTCGACATAGATTCCGCCGTCAATATTTGTACCCTGTTTAACACTAATTTCAATGCCAATTCACCCAAAGGACTGGTGATGATGTTTGGGTGCTAATAGCGCAAAGCAAACTAGGGCAAACAGCGCCAAGAAAGTGGTTGGGTAACTGAGGCGACTACTTTTTTAACGTTTATTGAAATGTAGAAAAAACACCCGGGGTTCTCTTCCTAGTGCATCAGACCCCTTTAGGGGTAGCGATAAGTTAAAGTTCCCGACGGGTATGGTTGGGAAATAGCAAGGGAAAAATAGTGGGTTGGGATATGAAATGCAGGAGGGTGTCCCACACTACCTTCGCTAAATTAGGTGGGTAGGAGGAACGCAGAAGATCATTTAAGGAATTTGGGCGTACGTTAGCGGGAAGGGTGTCTAGGAGAATCTGTCTTTCTGTTTGAAATCGAGGGCATGTCCAAATAATCTATTCAGTGGTGACCGGAATTTCACAGGGGATACACATGCCTTGATTAAGTGGCGAATAAAAAAAACTGCTGTCGTTCTGCAGGGGAAAGGTTCGTAAGTGTCATTAGTTGTCTTAGGCGGACTTGTTGAGAGCGAGAATAGGACTTGGGAATGGGAGTGTGGTTGACCAGGGTTAGCCAGAAAGTCTTTCCGTTGCTGTTTGATGGCGGCCCGGTGCTCGTCAGGGTCATAATCGCAGCCCGAAGGCGTCCAGCTGGCTTGGGGCACGGTTGTGAACGATGCACGCGCCGCCTAATGGGCTGTCTCATTTACGGGGATTCCGGCAGGGCCTGGCACCCACGCGATGGTGACGTCGATGTTCTGTTGATGAAGGATGCTCTTGATTTCTTGGATCTTCTTAACTCGTAGACTGTATGATAGTTGATGACGACATTCCAGGAAAGCTTCCCGACTATCTGTGTGAATGTGTATGAGTTTGTACATGGAAAAATATGATATGTTATGAACAATAAGACGAAGTGAGAGGATAATACTTTCTAGTTCTGCCCTATTAATGGTGGTATCGGTGGCAATTAATGAACGCTATCGACGTTAAATGCCAATATATGCCACACCGCAGTTGTGCTGGATTCTGTTTTAGATGCGTCAGTGTAGATGCTGAGTGTATTAGGGTGGCAAGACCGTTTCTGGTGTTGTTTTGCAGATTTCCGCCTGTTTTGTGGTTTAGCAAGGGTTAAGGCTTGGGCGAGTTGGTGCATGATTACAAATAGGGGAACAGCGCAACGCAGACAAAACACAAAAAGAAGAAGGTGACAACCACGAGCGCAGACTTACAACTGACTTTATTCCTCGGCTTTTCACATATATATGGCAATAGTCAAAAACACAAGAAAAGCGGAAAATAACACGAAAGCTGGAGATAACCAAACCACGCTTTACCGACGCCATGGGCCACAAACACTTTCTGTACTACTGAGGGACAGATCATAAATCTCTTTCTGCGAGAGGGACAAGGAGGGGTGCCCATCTGCTCTCAAAGTTATGTACCAACCGGCTCAAGCTCCAACTCTACCGAAAAAGTGTGTTGCACATGTGTGGCCTACCCGTAATCCAGCTAATGCAACCTCCCTGTGTCTGTTGTGTGAATAGGTTGTGTAACGTTATAAGTGCAGTCTTATTACATGTAGTTTTTTGTCTGTATGTTCACCTAGTCTGATTGCCATGTTTTACGAAGTTGCTGTCTAATGTGTGGCTTGATGTCGCAGGAGCGGCCCTTTCATCTGCCACCTCATTTTCGGCGATGCCACAGTGGCCTGGCACCCAACACACTGTCGCTTCTAAATTTGATGAATAGGCTACCATAATTAATTGGAAACCAGATTAACGATGTCGTTTTTCGATGATTCTCTGGATGACAACGTACGAAGGACCCTCAGCGAATCTGTATAAATGATGGACTTAAGAATATTATGTTCATCCATGCGACTTACAACACGAAAAATGCCATATGCTTCTTCCGTAAAAATGCTGGTGTTGACATTAATGGTTCTGCATGCATTAAAGTTGTGTCCGTGCGCGGCGCAAGACACCGCAGTGAACGTTTCTGGCGCATCACTGAAAAACTTTGCAGCCCCATATTTATTTTGCAGATACATAAAAGGCTGTAAAATCTCAGCTTTTTGGTGTTTTAAAAGACAAGTGACATGATACAGGGCGAAGGTGTCGTGGTGGTATCAGATCAGTGTGAGATGACTTGAAGGAATTTAAAAAGGAGACATCATGTAAAGCCACCTCCTCTCTTCCTCTTTGTGAGAAGGGAATTGAAATGGGTGGGCGATTTAAAAAGAGCTGAGATGCGGCTGTATTCATAAAAAAAACAGGTTTGAAAGGATGGTTATAGATTAATCAGATTTTAGAAGCATATAACAGATCAACACAAGTTCGCTGGTACTCTAAGCCCCATTTGTCCCATTACACTTACAGGGTCTGGACTGGGCTTGTACGGAAAGCACCACATGAAAGGCGAAGCCCCAAGTGCATAAAGAAGTGGGTTGTCTTCATGGTTGCTGAATGTAGGAGCAAGCGTATTCCTTCTTTTGACGGTAGAGCATGCGCAGTTTCGAGGTTTTTTTTGTATATCTGTGTGAACATTTAATTAAATCTCCGCTGATAGCAGCGCATCGTCCTGCTTGGTTTCTCTCCTTGTGTGTCGTCGTACCACGCTTTTTCTCACCACGTTGACAGATTCTAGTAGTACTGCGAGAGGACGAAAAAAACGGGGAAAATACGGTGTGGAAGCTTAAAATCCGCCAAAATAAAAACAAGACAGACGCGGGGCAACGTCACCCCAAAAGGCACGCCCGAAAGCAATCAATGCAACAGAGTACGTATATCCGCTTTCGCTGTTTCTTTTTCTGCATTTTTTTTTCGTGTCCCTAACGCTACCCTGCCCACACCATCTGCTGAGCTCGACAAAGTCGAGAAAAATTCCGTGTTGTCTTCCGCTTTATTAGGCCCCCGGGAATAGGCCACGGAAGCGTGGCTCTGTCGAGCGGAACGAGTGTTGTGGGGAACAGGGCATCGAAACAGCGGTAAGGGAGGGGACAGTAACCCGAGCTCAAAACAAAAACTGTCAATACATAAAAGTGCAATGAATTCCCAGTGAGGAGTTGCAGCTCCAGGTTACAGCGCAAGCCTCAGCGGACCGGTGGGACGTACGAACAGCAACGACCCAAGAGGCACTAAGAATGGGGTAAAGTGCATCTTCGTGGTTTTTGATTGCTTTACACCAGAATACATAAACAAGACGAACGACGAAAGCAAACGAAGAGATGCAGGGAAGATGAACAACTTCTATTCCTTGTTTCGCAAATGACGATAACCACTCCATTCAGAAGAGCATCCTCCTCTCTTCGTCTGCGTCTCCCTCTCCGCACCCTAGAATTCGTTAGCCGCGCACAGGGGCGAACAAATCGGCGGAGCCATCAGGAAAACCCGGCCTCCCTGCGAGCTCCTGATAACGGAACGACTTTTATGCAGCCCCTTTTCTTCGAGACGAACTCCCGACAACGGGGAGAAAAAAGCGGGAAAAGGGGGAAAAGGGAAACACGGTATACTCTGGGCGGGAGCTCAGGAACCGCACTAGGGTTCCCCAACGGAACCGGAAGGCTGGAGCTAGGAGTCTCTTGTTTCCATGTGCATGCTTGAACAGCGACGGAACAAAAAATGAAGCTCTCTCCCCCCTGCCTCCTCATCTTCTTCAGCCTCCTCACTACTGCATCCGGTGCGTTTCTCCTGGAAGAGGCTGTGTGGATGCAAACCACGAAAGGGGGGCACGCGACGAAGAATTCTCGTTGATTGATGTTCATTTGGGAGGCACTCCGAAGCAAATAATGGTGTAGCAGCATTTACGAGATCGGTAGCGTACATTCAAGCGAAGAGCCACTGATAACCGGTGGGTTAGATACTTCGTGTTTCGACACGCGCCTCAACATAAATAAGCTACACGACAATGCAAAAAAAAAAAAATTGAAGATTGGATCAATGGATCATCAGGATGAGTGAACACCTTGGTTTCGTCCATGAACTAGGATTCTTAACAGCAAACCCTTTGCCGTCCATCGCACCAAAAAACCTCGAAGCCCCAAGAGGAAAAAATGTGGTTAGGGAGGTCCCACGAATCAAACCCGAGACTTTTATACGCCGTGAAACCGGCGGCCTAACCACTAGGCCACCCCAAAAGCACGAGGGGTACGGGGTTAGCCCCGGTGAGGAACAATAACATGTGCAGCCAGTAGGAAAAAAAAAAAAAACACCTCCCGTGGTCGGAATCGAACCTCCCTCGCGTCATGATACCGGTGTCTATCCGATTAAGCTATCATTGAATTCCGCTCGCACATTTCATTTGGGTTCGTATCACGGGCGTTGACTTTGGCTTTGGCTGCGGGTTGCTGACCTGCGTGCTAACGTTGTCCACTTAGGGACGCGTACTGACGTTGTCCACTTTGGGAGAGATGTGAAAGCCTGCGGATGAAACGATCCGGACCTGCCAGTCATGGAAAGCTATCAGCAACAAGTCCAGAAATCCGCGTAAGGTGCAACAGCAGGGTCTCCGACGAAGGGAGAGGGGCCGCCAGTTCTGCTCTTTCTCCAGCCTTGCAACCCTGCGCCAACGTTTTTGTACAGTCATCAAAAACGTTAACAACAACAAAGAAGGAGGTGCTACCGTATGAGCAGAGCGGCAGCTGCCTGGGTAATCACCCAGGCTGTGCGCATGCGCTGGAGTGGAGGTGTGCAGGTAATCAGCCTGGAGCACCGATTATCAAACGCCGAAGATGCGTCGGTGGCTATCGAATTCGCCGCTCCGTGCAGAGGCTGGCACCCGCTTATTCGTTATTGTTAACACTTTTGACGAGTGTACGTGCTGACACAATATAAGGCTAACCAGGAAGCTTTAATGCCGGTAATTTAAAACTCTGTAGTTTTCTTACTGACATTTTCTTCTGTTATCTTTCACTTTCTGCCTAGGGAACAGGTGGCGACCTATAGGTACTTTTCGCACAAGTGCATGGGGCGGAGCCCGTCGGCATCACCCAGAAAGTGATAAGGGTGGGGGGAGCAGGAAAGGAAGATATGTGAAGGGTGTACGAAATGAAAACAGTTGAGGATAATGATCTTCCGTCCGTTCATAACGGAAGACGGTGTGAGCTGTTTGTGACGTTACTGATGGACTTCGGGGCACGCTTTAAGTCTTGCTGATCAGGGAAATCGGAACGCAGAATTGAAGAGGGAATAATGTGCAAGTAAAAATGGCTCAGTTTGCGCGGGTGATTAGAAAATACCACCCGGGGATTGCTTCCCTTCTCCGGCGATTCAATACGTCAGCGGCGCTATTAACAAGCTCGGCGAGAGAAAAGAAAAATGAAAACACGGCTGCAGTGCACAGGATAACAGAAGACAACACCCGGCGCGGATGCCCGAAAAGATGTCGATAAACGCGCGAAAACTCGAGACATTTGGAACTTTTGTCCCGCTAGACGAAGCTCCCAGGGCCATTCTTATCCTCCTGGTCCAAAAGTGAAGATAGGCCCTTTTGACAGGCGGGCTGATGAAGTTTACATCAATGAATGAGCTTTTAAGGAAGTCGCCGACCCAAAATGGTGGTTAGACGTCACTTGTGGCGGCACGGCCCAAGGAAGATATTTCAGCAAAGTCACAAGATACAATGCCAAATGTCGGAAACGTACAAATGAGTACAAAATTTCTTACCATCGATACAGGAAGAGAGAAAAGCGAAGAGGAGGGTTGTGAGAGAGGTGATGGTGTGGAGAAAGGTGTAGAGAGAGGTCACAGAAGTGACCTTTGTTCGATAAGGGCGGGAAATTTGTTTGTCTCTTAAGCCAGCAGAAGAGGACAAAATTTGACTGAGCAGTCGGCGTTGCGGAACAGGATTCACGAGCCCTGGGGATAAAGCCCGAGTTTAGCGTAGAAGCGACGCTATCGTCACTCCGAAAACTTGCGTGCACCGAGCGTGCACAGCTGAGGGGTCAAATCCTAAAGGATTTGGCTCCCCATATATGGTAGCCGGAAGTTTTCCGGCGGGGTTATTTCTCACGCGGTCGCTTGTTGACGTTATCCGTGAGGCCCGTGATTGGCGACCCAATCGCGCGAGAAACCAAACCCACCGGAAAAGTTCTGGTGCCCCGTATAATTTTGCCCAAAGTACAGCTTTCACACAATTTTGGCGGTGAAGAGCACACCTCACGAGAGTAACGCGCTCACTGGTTGTGAGCAGGTCCTGGTAGCCCTCTTAAGAGTCACGTCGCCCAAGTTCTCTCAACAAGCTCACACCACCCCACTTCCTTTTCCCATCCACACTGCAGTGTTTCGTCAACGTTCCGCGCATGCGCCGACGTGTGTCCCAGCTCGGTGCGTGCGCATCCCCCTGTGATGCCGGTGGCAATATGGATTGGTAGCAATCGTTCAGGAGTGTGACACGCGGCTGCCCTAGACTTCTGTGATGGGTGCTACTAACAGAAAATGTTAGGTTCTGAGAAATTATATCCCCTCCTAGAAGGCAGCAAGAAGAACATGACAACATTAAAACGAGAGACAATCATAGTGTGCGGAGAGACACAGTAAGAGCCAACCAAAAGGCAACTTCAACTAAAAAGTTAAAGTTGCCTTTTGACGCACACTATGAATCCGAAAGCGTCTGCTCCAGGCTAGAAGAATATCACAACATAAAAAAATCGCGCCAATCCACCCCGTGAATGTGGTTGGAAAGCAAATCTCTAAACGGCACCCATAACGACTATCCATGCGACGTCACTTAAATTCACTCACATCGCTCTAAAATAGCAAAACCAGAGAGAAGTGAAATGCACTTAACCACACCGTTTATTACTTCAAAGAGATATTCTTGTTAAGATTAAATCAATGCATGAAGCATGAACGGTATTTGGTTGAGTTGTATTGGTGTAGCACAAAAGTGGAAACATTTTTTATAAAATTAAAGTAGCTCCAAACCGGTGTTAGACGATGTGTCTTATCCGTCTCTGCGCCGCGGACGGAGGTGACGAGATTTGCGGCAGAGAAGGAGGAGGAGGAAGAAATACTTCTGTTCAGATTTCTGAACGGCCCAGAGTGCCGCCCTGGGGAGTGATTCCTTCTTCTGTGGGGCCCTTCTGTCCACCCGCTGAAGCTGGGTAGGTAGAGAGGGCCTGGACAGCAGCATCTCCCATTGCTCTTGTTGGGTAGTTGACGGAAAGAGAGGAGAGTGCTCAGCGCTAAAGTCGCACAGCCCGATTACGGGGTGGAGTTTTCTTACTTCTGAGCAAAATTTACATTCAGCGTCGTAGCGCTTCGGATACATTAAGTGAAGACGCGTAGGCTGTGGGAAGGAGCCTTAATTGTATGAGCCGTAGGGTAGTTTGTTGTTCTCTGGAAAGGTCAGGGTAAGGCGAAGGTATGGTCAGTCTCAGAAGGTGATAATGCTGGGTTATCTCCCTGAACGTGACAAGCGTGTGACTGTCCTCGTGCAGTTCCACAGCACGGGAGGTAAAAGCACAGGATTGTTGGATGGGCGTATTTGTTGCCCTCCATTGAAGCGTGAGGGGTTGTCCAGATGAGCTGAATGCAACCGTTTGGGGAGTGGTTTTTAGCACGCGCAGTGCCGGTCAGGACACCCAATCCGACTGGTAATTCAAGTAGGCTTGCTGGGAATCGATGAATACCCTCCGAACCCGTGGTTGAGCGAGAGCCAAGGTGATGGCTGCCTCTTCTGCTGCCGTCATTTCTTGGGTACTAAGCGAGGTACACGCAAGGAGGTTGGTTCTGGAGGTAGCCACGATGATGGCGTATTGCTGCCCTCGATGTTTGGAGGCGTCTGTGTAGATAATTGCTTGATCCCCACCGAGGGTGGTGTTTAGCGCTCGTCATGAGAGGGGTTCATATTTCTAAGCAAAGGGAGCATCTTTAGTTTCAGTCGCCAAGAGTCTGGGAGTACGTCAAGCGGAGTGACATTCTGGGCTGCCCAGCCAATCTGTCGAAGAATGCGGTTACCCACCGCAGTTCTGAGTGGGACCTTCTGGTTAGAAAGATGGCCTTCTATCAGCTCTTCCACCGTGTTGTGGAGCCCCGTGCTAAGCAACCTCTGTGTGGACGCACTCATGAGAAGATCAATGGCCTGCTCGACCGACTTTCTAATCATTATATAAAGCATCTCTATGTCTTCCTTGTCGAGAAGAAGACGGGGGGTTGACGTAATTAACTCTCGAGAGGACAAAAGCTTCAATTAATCGAAATGTACTGGATTCCCTTAGGCCTCGCTTCGTGGTGGCAAGTCGCCTGATCATGTGTATGATTTGATTATTGCTGTTTTTGAGGCGCTGCAAGGAGACGTCACTCTTGGTGTTAGCCTCGAGATGTAGGCCCAGCATCTTGATGCCGGGGCGTGGAGTGATGGCCTGGCTCTGAAGGAGTATTTGAATGTATTCCTTGGTTTGGCGTGAGGGCTAACGACAAAGAGCTGGAATTGTTTACGTGAACACTGGAGGCCACAGGATTTAGCACATTGGCGTACTAGACGTGAGATGCCATGCATTGGTGTGAGCTTCCTTTAATTTTTGTAATTCTTAGCACATGAGCAAGGTGCGCTCAGGGCCGCTAGACGGGCGTGAGGGGTCGCGTGTAGCTTTCACGTGGCATTCAGCGAGAACGCAGGGGCTAAACCCGCAGATGTGCTTGGTGAGTACACCACCTGTCTTCTCCGTCTTCGCGTGGGCTTGTAGCTAAATCGGTAAGATAACGGGCTCTCGCTTCGTTAGTCTATTAGTTCCAGGTTCGATTCCCGGCGGTGGCAATAAATTCTTTTATTTGTTCGCTGGTGTTTTCTGGTGACACCAACGGTCGCGAAAGAACCCTTTGGGGGTAGAGGTAAAAAGCTTTGCTTTAAAAGAGAGGCAATCAGAGTATACGTCAACGGACGGCAACTTTAACTCTTTGTCTACAAACTTCTCGAAGCCTCTGCATTGGTTTTGCGCATGCGCTTGGGATATGATGATGTTCGTACCTCGCTGCTCGCGAGAACTCAGCCACAGAACATTAACTGATCCACTCTGTGAATTCTTTCCTCCTCAGGTCCTCGTGCGCTGCGATTTCTTGCCGAACTCCATTGGATTCGATTGGACAAACTTTATTGGTGCCTGCAGCACGCGCGCGTGCATGTAGACTGAGCCTACGTCATCCCCGGGGCAGGCGCCCGGCGTGGATACCCGTTTGCCGTTAATGATGACACGCGGGCTTATATTTACGTCCGCGGAAAAAAGAAGACGAACATTACCATCTCGAAGTGCACGAACACGCAGAGTTATGTGTAGTTCAATCTTTTTCGAAGCCTCTTTTCTTATTGTTTTTAACCCTTCAACCCGCAAATCAGCAATATTGTAGACCCAAGGAAAACCACTCCTGTTCAAAACGCGCGCCTAACGTAAGCTTATTTCACTTAATTTAGCAACAACAGGACACATGTTCTTCATTCCAGTTGGTAAAAGAGATGAAAGAGGGCGCCAGTTGATGCCTTGTTGACAATAATGTAGTGGTTTGTGTTTTGCTCATGTTCTCCACCACGACGGAATTCTTCCTCGTGTTCCCAGAGCTCCTACAAGGTAAGCAAATCGAGATTCTTTAAACACGTAGAAGGTGTGAGGAACCCGCTATATGAATATCGTGGTGTCGTTTAGCCGAGACGCTAGGAAAGCAGCCCGTTACCGCGGCCCACAAAATTGTTGAGCTGCCAGGCAAGGGTTGAGGAACGCCGTGCGTGCTGTATGAATGGTTTGGCTGCTGCACGTCTCGGTTCGGGCGCTTTTATCATTCTAATTATTGGCGGCTGTAATATTCTTATCGCAGATAAACCCGGATAAGCTATTGCGTGGGCACTCAGAGCCATAACTACTTCGCAGTTTTTCGCCATTAAAGCTTTGGGCCCCGAGTATGGTATGTTTGAGAGTGGAACGGCGCGAGTGGATTTTCGTGTAACTCAGCGATCTTTTTCGATGCAGGAATGGACAAAGACATCTATGGAACGCGGGGAACGGAGAGGGGTGTTGCTCTTGTACTGCAGCATCCACCTTGACTCCAATGATGATGTTACAAGTGATAAAAAAATTCCCTCGCACTTCCCCGAGGGGGAGAGTGTGTAAGTGCGAATGCACGGTTGCATTCGCACTTATGGGAACGCGATTCTTGCCCGGAGCCACGTGCAGGCTGTGAGACTGGTCGACCAACTTGAGCGCGGCGTCGGCCGCGTCCAAGTCGCTCCTCCGCTCGCTGCCGTCGTCGCTCACCACGAACACGCGCGGTCGCTTCGCTCCTTCTCCTCCTTCGTCCGATCTGCCCGCCTCGGCCCGCAGTCGCCCTCCTCGTTGAAGAACATGGTCTTGGACACGGCGTTGAGGGCGATCGCCAGCTGCAGCGGGTCGTCCAAGTCGAAGTCGGCCGGGACGGTTTCGATGTCCCCGTCGTCGACGGCCGCAGCCACCGCCTCTTCTCCTTCTTCGTCGACTCGGTCGTCGTCCCCTTGGTCGAAGGTCTCGAGCTTACCCCAGTCGACGCGCACGCCTACGACGATTCAGGCGGACGATTCAGGCTCGCTTAAGAAGTGCGTTCGCACTTAAAAGGAAGCGTTTTACATAGTTATCTCAGCAGCTTTGAAATGTCGTGTCAGTACTCCTTTAAGCGGGTGCATTAGCCCTTCTCACGCCCGATTCCTGGTCAATCCCTCACGTGGGTATGTGCCATGAGGAGGCGCCCAACACCCGCAGTCACTGAGCGGAGAGAGGAGGAGGAGAGTAGCGCGCGCCCATCTCCCCCCGTTGCTAGGGAAGACGAGGAGGAAGACGAGGAGCGCGCGCACCCGCAGCTGTTGCTATGCGGACTACGGCGGCGGACGATTCAGGCTCGCTTAAGAAGTGCATTCGCACTTAAAACTGCGCATACCGATACCTCAGGAGCACCACCAGCCCACGGCGATGGCGTGACCAGTAGCCCTAATCGCTCTACGAGAACCAGTGTAGAGCTCTGGAAATGATCATTGTCGGCTAGTAGCTCCTGCCCTCCATCAAAGAAAGCAAAAGGCCGCAAGCATGTCCTCGTTCCCGTTGTGATTGCGACAAGGATGCCACTTGCCACTTTCCGCGTATTCCTTGGACGGTAGCATAGTAAACGCTCGGCTTCTCTGCCATTGGGACTGCTTTGCCCTAAACTAAAAAAATTATGCTTCTCAAAGATTTTCGTCTCTCGGTTTGCAAATCACTGAAATCAGCGAACCAAGTTTTCGTACCACGCCCAGTTGGAAGACCTCGCATGACAGACCTGCAGGAAACACGCAATGTCTTCTGATGATGCCCGTTATGACAAGGGCAGCCATTGGCCAGTTGCAGCTCTAGAACGTGCCTTTGGTTCTCCATCGCACCAAGGAAACCAAACAAGAGTTCGCTTTGCCAATGTGGGCAAGGGCATCTCTGGATTCAAGTGCTCTAAATGCGCTGTGAAGAGCGGAAACAACTGCTTTCTGACTTTTAGAGCCCGCTAACATTTTTTGAAAACTGATAAAAAAATCACCAGAGTAAATGCGTTAGAAAGGTCGATAAACAAAAAAGTTTTTTAACCCCGCCTTTTTCACGTTAACTGACAGATCAACAAAATTGTTGACCTCATTTATCTTTTTTAGTTTTTTATGAAACATCATGAAACTTGTTTCGTTGGTTCTGTAGTTACTCTAAAGAAGAAATAAAACAGAAAAAACATTTTCCAGCTGTTTTTTCTTATCTTGCCAGTTAAAGGGTTAAGGTTTGGTTTTCTGCATACTAGAGCAAAATCAGTTCGAATAATGGTGATGACAAATTTTCACTCGTAGTTTTCACAAATTTTAGTTTTCCAATTTCTGAAACCAAATCGGATGAACTGCGCGCCTCCAAAAGTTCAGAAACCAGGCCTTTACAGCTCTCTCAGGAGCCGATCTGCGTGTTGAACTCTTGTATTTTCAATCTTCCCGCCTTGCTGCGCGCAAGTCTACTTCCTTGTGGAGACAAGGGACCCGGGGGAGCCGTTGCAAAGGAAGCGAGGACGTCTCCGCGCCCATTCTTCGGGGCACCGCTGTCTCAAATTGCATTACTTATAAGACGCTGGGACGCCGAGGGGGACGACGCTCTGGGATCAAAGACGAGTCCTAAATGGGACCAAACCGTCCTGCCTCCTTTTTCAGTGAACTGTACGCGGAAAGAAAAAAGTGTCGCGAGGGCCCAGGTCTGTCCTCAGGAAGGGAGCTTCATCACTCACGATTTATTTATTTATTTATTTATTTATTTAAAGTATCTTACAGGCCCAGCGGGGCATTGGGTAAGGGGGCTTGTAGAGGAAATCACACCAAAATATCGAACAAAAGTTGTACAATAACTAGTCATGTTATATTTAGACATCAACAAGTCAAGCTAACAGTGCAAAAATGAACTTCACCACAACATCATCACAACACCAAGAGAATTATACGAGGAATAAGAACATCAAGTAAAACACAACGCGAAACTGAGAAACATGGGGTTGATCCCTCTTTCATAGGAATTGGCAAAACACCAAAGGGAAAGGGGCCTTCACAGGAGCAGTTGAATGTTAAAGGACTTCATCTGGAATGTACGTGCCACTTACGGGTGAAATGTTTTCATTTCGTCTGGAGCGACCAACATCATTTACAGCGGCTGAGCTATATGCCCTTAAAGAAGCGATTGTTTACGTCCTACGCCACCAGCCGCGTCAGTGGAGCATCTTTGCAGACTCCAAGGCAGCTCTGCAAATTCTGTCAAGGAGGAGCAGGTCTTCCCCTCACCATGCCGCAGCCGCCGATATCTCCTACCTTCACCACCTCGCTTGCATTGCTGGACACACTATAAAATGGCAATGGATACCTGGCCACAGCGGTATTATTGGAAACCAAAAAGCCGATGAAGCGGCCCGTATGGGCCTTAACCACCGGAAATACCGCAAAGTGTACTTTACAAAAACAGACGCTTCCACCATGGCCCATCGCTTTGCAGTAAGTGAAAGAAACCGGCTATGGCGCAGCAACGAACCCAATAATGAAGTATTTTTGCACGCGATTGACCCTGAATTGACATCAAAACTTCCAAGAGAGCTCCCTCGTAGGCTGGAGACATTATATCATCGCCTACGACTGAACTCGGCCTACACCAACAGTTACCTCTCTCGCTTCGGACTGACGACCAACCCGTACTGCGATAACTGTTCTTCCATAGAAACCGTCGAACATATTTTATTAGAATGTGTGGCCTACTTGGCACCAAGATCCCGTTTTTTTGAAGATATTGAACGCCTAGATCAAGGGCCGGTAACTTTGAAGACCATCTTAGGACCATGGACTTGCCCCTCGAAGCAGCGTCAGGCCCTATAAAGTTTGTTTTCATATTTGGAGGACATTGGCCACAATTCAAAATTCTAAAATCCCTGTGACACAATCTAAAAAATAGTCCGCCAAGCCCGCCAAACCACGCCAGTGTTTTTTGTTTGCTTCCGTTTTTTTTTCTGCCCACCTCTCTCTAGGGCCTGTTCTCCCTACATCCCCGACCCCTAGCAGAGAAGCATGTAGGCGATCGCAAACCCGGCAAAACTCTCTGCGTCTTTCTCTCTCTAAAGGAACCTCCTTCTTGTGCGAAGGGTTCGCGAGCCTGACCCCGCAAGACGAAGTGACACCGACACGCAAGAAACAAACAAACAAACAAACAAACAAACAAACAAACAAACAAACAAACAAAAATTGACCGCGTATCTGCTCCTTTCGTTGCAAATGTCGTCAAAAGACGATAGTCTTTGTAGACATTTGCCAAGGAAATGCCCCCCTTTGCTTTCCCGCTCACCTCTCACGCTGTTCCTGTACCGTCGCGCTCTTTTTTTCTTTATTGCCTGCTTGGCGACAACACACAACGCACTGCACAGTACACAAATTAGTAGCTCCAGCCACCAGTCGGCTGATGGGGGTGGTTTAAAACATCTTAAACTGCGCTAGAACATCCAGAATGGGTAACCACTCAGGTTTATTCGGCATGACTCTATACACTTCTCTTATATGAAGAACGCTTTCAATGAAGTACTCCCGCACCGTGCGGGCATCCTCTTCACCCTTTTGAACTGCCACTCGAGTTTTCCACATGGAACGCATACTACGTGCCATGAACATATCATAGGGCACGCCTCCATCATTGTTTACGGGCAAAAAGCGAATGCCATAAGGCGTTAATGGTAAGTCTTTTTTCAAGGTTCTTGGAAAATGTCCCAGTGGAACACCGCGTCCCAACAGTCCAGAAAGATGTGCTCAATTGTTTCCAGCTTTTGGCATAATCGACAGTTAAGTGTCCATGGGTGCACATATAGTCCTTTTTCCTGCAGCGAGGGTTTTACCGGTAGCGTGCCGCTATGATGTTTGAAGAAAAAAGATTTAACGCATGAACGCACTGGCATTCGTTTCACTCTTTTAGAACTCATTCCAAGGTAAACACACTAAAGGTTTGCTCAAGGCGATTTGAATTTACCGCGTTCCACTGCTACAGGCCGGGTTCCTCGATGCCAGCGATGCAGTACGGCGGAGATGCGCGTGAATGAAGGCGGCCGACTAGAAGGTTTATAGAGCCGCGTGGCCGTGCTGCACGTGCGTTTCAAGCAGAACGTGGAACCTAGTTGTGGAACCTTTCGTTGCTGTTGCCGCGTGATTTTAAAGACGATAGTCTTTCTTGGGCTACTTAAACCCAGAAATTTTGGTCTGTCTGTATGTCTGTCTGTCCGTCTGTCTGTCTGCGACTCGATTCAGCCGGCCGGCCAAAGTAAAACAATGCCTGCGCAATAGTCTTATATAGTCACAGCTAAATCTAGCCATCTTCGCCCGGTGTAATGTTCATACTTGTCAACATTGTTGAAGAAGAACAAGACATTACGCAAATATAAGACAACAAATTAATACAGAAATGATATTTACCGTGTTCCTTTATAAAAAATCATACATGCTTGACTTTCTGCGAAATTAAATACTTCATCAACTGCAGAAAAATTCCCTCGCACTTCCCCGAGGGGGAGAGTGTGTAAGTGCGAATGCCCTCCCGCTCTCCCGCCCGAAGTGGAGAGGAGGCGCCCAACACCCGCAGTCACTGAGCGGAGAGAGGAGGAGGAGAGTAGCGCCCGCCGTTACGGCGAGGGCTACACGAGCGCCCTCACGCGTCGGAATGCGGAGCGCCCGCTACGCGAGCGAGAGCTCTCCCGCCCGAAGTGAAGAGGAGGCGCCCAACACCCGCAGTCACTGAGCGGAGACAGGAGGAGGAGAGTAGCGCGCGCCCATCTCCCCCCGTTGCTAGGGAAGACGAGGAGCGCGCGCACCCGTAGCTGTTGCTATGCGGACTACGGCGGCCAACGATTCAGGCTCGCTTAAGAAGTGCATTCGCACTTAAAAAAAAATTCACTCCGTCGAGAAGACGTCACGGCCGCGTCGCGGAAAGACCCCCGCGCGAGGGGATCTAACCGAGCTGCAGGCACTTTAATAAAGTTGCTCTCTCTCTCTCTCTCTCTCTCTCTCTCTCTCTCTCTCTCTCTCTCTCTCTCTCTCTCTCTCTCTCTCTCTCTCTCTCTCTCTCTCTCTCTCTCTCTCTCTCTCTCTCTCCACCGTCGCCTGCTGTCGCCCGCGCCACTATAGCTTCTGGCGCCATTTTAAGGAATCAACCGGCAACAGTTACGAAAGGTTCCACTAGATAGGTTCCACGTTCTGCTTGCAACGCACGTGGAGTAGAGAAACGCTGTTCTGTAAACGCTGAAGTAGGGCGCCTCGATTCACGCGCGTCTTCGCCGTACGGCAGCGTTGGCATCGGGACAGCCGGTTTGGAGCAGTGGAACGCGGGAAATTTAAAATGATTTAAGCAAACCTTTGGCGTCTTTACCTTGGGAGGAGTGCGACGCAAGAGGAACAACATAAGAGGTGAGCGGGAAAGCGAAGGGAGGCATTTACTAGACAAAAATCGATAAAGACTATCGTATTTTGCCGACATTTGCAACGAAAGGAGCAGATACGCGGCCATTTTTTCATATGCCGCCAGGAGGCGGCGGATTTCTGCAGTAGATGTTGAATATCATTTTCTATCGAAAAACCAAGCGTCTATGAGTTTTTTAATAAAGGAACACTGTAAATATCCCCTCTGTACTAATTTCCTGTCTTATATTTGCGTAATGTCTTGTTATTGTTCTACAAAGTTAACAAGCATGCACATATCCGCACAAAGTTAACAAGCATGCACATATAAACCGTCCGTTGTTGTCCGCAAGGCTGTGTCTATCCTCCACTCTCCCCTCTCCTCTCCGATAGCGAACACTCTCTCGCGAGGGGCATTGGATTGGATTGGATTGGATTGGCTTGGCTTGGCTTGGATTGAATTGGGATTTGGATAGGATTTGATTAAAGTGGATTGTGTTGGATTGTGTTGCGTCATAGCCGCGGCAGACGCACTGGCGCCGGCACGTGCCCAGGTGAGAGCGAACACACTCTCTCTCAACATCTGCGGGTGTGCGGCCAAGCGCGCTCTCACTCCGCCGGTGGGCGGCGCTGCGGGCGGTGCTGTGGGGGTATAACAAATGGCGGGCGGTGCTGTGGGGGGGGCTCTGTGGGGGTATAACAAATATGAAGTAGTAAGAGGAATGTGGAAAGGAGTAATGGTTCCAGGCCTCACGTTTGCGAATGCTGTACTCTGCTTAAAATCAGACGTTCTATCAGGCCTTGAAGTAAACCAGAGAACGGTAGGACGTTTGGCCTTAGGCGCGCATGGAAAAACAACTAACGAAGCAGTTCAGGGAGATATGGGCTGGGCGTCGTTTGAAGTTAGAGAAGCTCAAAGTAAAATATGCTTTGAGATGAGGTTGAGGGCAATGGATCAACGAAGGTGGGCAGCTAAGGTTTTTAGGTACCTATACTTGAAAAGCGTGGACACGCAGTGGTTAAGGAAGACTAGACGGCTAACGATGAAATACGGAAAGAACAGTGGGGAATCCAAAACAGCCAAGGTAACCAAAAAAGAGGCAAGGCAGATTGAAACGAATAAATGGAGGGAAAAAATGGAAGCTAAAACGTCGTTAGAGATGTACAGGGCTGAGAAGATGAACATCAGAAAGGAAAATTTCTACGATAATTCCCAGGGCAGTGCTTTGCTTTTTGAGGCTAGAGCAGGGTGCCTGCGAACTAAGAGTTTTGTGGGGAAGTATTCACAAAATGATGGGGTATGTGTGGTCTGCGGAAAAGAAACAGAAACTATGCGGCACATAGTGTTAGAATGTGAGGGTATCCATCCAAATCTACATGAAGGGAATATTGGGCTTTCAGAAGCCCTAGGATTTAAGGGTATCAGTGAGGAAGTTAACTTCAAGGCTGTCGAGGGGACGAAAAGAAGATTAGAATGGTGGTGGATGAAAAGCAGAGAGGGGAATATTGCCTAGGACAGTTACCACCTGTAACAGGGAAAAGAAAGTATTTCGGGCCTAATAAGCCTTAGGGCCTGCCATAAGCAGCGCTAGTATTAAACCAAGAGTGTAAAACATGGTTATATTAGTCCTTTTTGGTAAGATGACATGTCATCACCCCGATTCAAAGGGGAAACCAATAGGAATCACCATCATCATCGCATGTGCAGTACTCTCTCTCTCCGCGGCCTCCTCTCCTTCGGGCACGCTGCGCATATAACGGGGTATTTGATAATAAAACAGCCGTGTTGTCATCAAAGTTAAGCAGGAACGCCGTTTCTGATTTTTCTCTTCCCAGACCTTTTTTTATGATCACGAAAATGTCAGACAATACATGGGAGGGGGATATATTAAGGCACGAAGTCATGCGAAGAAAAATAGAGACAGCATCGCGAGGGCAGAGCGAGAAACTATCCCATCAACTCTTTTGCCTAACGAAAATAGACACAACTGGAGATCGGGCATGCTTCACCGCAACTAACCGCGAATATAATTTCCTTGCAATTCGGCCCATGTCCGAATTAATTGAAAGCGTGACCGCTTTCAAATAAGGGAAACAGTGACAAACTTCTCAATGTGAACACCGCTGAAAATCGAGCGCAAGTCTAAAGCAGCGAAGAAGGGTACTGCGAGAAAACAAGAGCTGAAGGCCGAAAGATAAGGAAAGGCGAAATAAGGAAAATAGGTGAGGTGGAGACGTCGAAGAAGAAAACGAAGCTGAGCTCGAAGCTAATCGATGATGATGATGGTTAGTGTTTAATGGCGCAAGGCCAACGAGGGCAAAGAGCGCCAGAGAAGTTATTTAATGAAAACAAGTGATTACCACAAAAGGTAGGTATAAAATGTCCAAACTGGACATAGTAAGATCAATAAAGATAATGGTGATGGCTGGTGTATAGGGCCAGATGTGATTACGCACGATAGGAAATGAGGTTTAAAAACTTAACATCTGACAAATATTTAAAAACGCGTTTCACAGAAACCATGGCATCGTCACCTAGAAACAGAGATGGGTGTAGGGGAATATGTTGTCTGTAGAGTTCTCTGAAGTGTTTGTGTCGTGTTGTGTCAAGTGCCTTGCATTGTATGAGTATGTGGACTACGGATAGGCCCTCCCCACACCTGCTACACAGGGGTCTTGGAGATCCCGTGAGCAGGTGGGAGTGGGTTACATGCGTATGGCCTATCCGTAACCTAGCTAGGGTAACTTCAATGTGCCTGTTGTGTGAGTCAGTAGTGTATTGTCCCAGGTGTGGTTTTATTACGTGTAGTTTGTTGTCTGTCTGTTCGCTCCAGTCTGCTTGCCAAGTTTTACGGAGTTGTTGTCTAATGTGTGGCTTGAGGTCTGTGTAAGGTAGTGTTGACATGTCGACTGTGTTTCGGAGTGCAGCATTGGCGGCCATTTCATCCGCCACTTCATTACCGCCAATGCCAGAGTGGCCTGGCACCCAACACACAGTCACCCCAAGGTTTGAAGAATAAGCTACCATAATCGTTCTGAAGACAAGATTAATGACATGGTTTTTTGATGACTTTCTGGATGATAATGCACGGATGACGCTCAACGAATCTGTATAAATGACGGATGTAGGAATATGATGTTCAACTATGTGACTTACAACTAGAAATATGCCATATGCCTCTGCCGTAAAAATACTTGTATTAACATTCATTGTTCTACATGCTTCAAAATTGGGCCCACGCGCAGCACAAGACACCGCAGTGGACGTTTTAGATGCATCGCTGAAAAACTCTGCAGCCCTGTATTTATTCTGCAGATGCATGAAATGCTGCAAAATCCCACTTCTTGGTGTCCTGTTCTTATTGTATTGTACGAAAGACAAGTCACATGCTACAGGACGAAGATGCCATGGTGCTACAAGATCAGTGTGAGATGATTTGAATGTGTCTAAGAGGGAGACCTCATGAATAGTCACCTCGTCCCTCACTCTCTGCGAGAAGGGAACGGAAATTGATGGGCGGTTTAAAAAGAGTTTAGTTGTGGATGTATCATAAAAAACCGGTTTAAAGGGATGGTTCTTCATTGATGAGATTTTGGAGGCATATAGGAGGTCAACATAGGTTCGCTGGTACGCTAAGCACCATTTGTCACACTCTGCGTAAAGACTGTGGACAGGACTGGTACGGAATGCCCCACAAGATAGGCGAAGCCCCAAGTGAAGCACTGGGTCGAGCATTTTAAGTGCTGTTTTTGTGGCTGACCCATACACAACGCTTCCGTAGTCCAACCGTGACCCCACCAACGCGGCATAAAGTCGAAGCAGGAGTTGTTTGTCTGCACCGTACGATTGGTGAGACAGGACTTTTAGAATATTCATTGTTTTTAGGCATTTTTGTTTGAGTCGTTTTATGTGGGGTATGAATGAGAGTTTCTCGTCAAACACCACACCCAAAAACTTGTGCTCTCTTTTTACTGGAATCGAGTTACCAAAGAGTTTTAAGTCGGGATCGGGCAGGATGCCCCGCCTTTTTGAGAATACAACGCAGGTACTTTTAGAAGGATTAAGTTTAAACCCATTTTCATCTGCCCAGCGAGAAAGTTTATTTACCCCAAGCTGGACCTGACGTTCACAAATGGATATGTTACATGATTTGAAAGATATTTGAACGTCATCTACATACATAAAGCAGGATATGGTTGGCGGCAGTGCCTTTCGGAGAGAGTTCATCTTAACTATAAACAAGGTGCAGCTCAATACGCCACCTTGAGGCACGCCATTCTCCTGCACGTGAACGTTTGAAAGTGCCGAACCGACCCTGACACGAAATGTTCGTTCGGACAGGTAACTTGAAAGAGTATTAAGCATGTTACCTGTCACACCATAGGATTTTAGGTCTGCAAGAATGCCATAACGCCATGCCGTATCATAAGCTTTCTCGATATCAAAAAATACGGTCATGCAGTACTGTCTGTGTATAAAGGCATCCTTAATGTAAGATTCCAGTGCAACTAATTGATCATTTGTGGATCGCCCTGCCCGGAAGCCTGCCTGGCAGCTCTCGAGAAGACCGTTGTACTCAAGGAAGTACACGAGCCTACGGTTTATCATCTTCTCGAGGAGCTTGCACAGGCAGCTTGTCAAAGCAATGGGCCGGTAACTAGAAGGAGAGGAAGAGTCCTTCCCTTCTTTTAGGAAAGCCACTACTATGGCCTCCCTCCAAGAGCGAGGAATGTGCCCCGAAAGCCAAATCTTGTTATATAGGTGGAGGAGTGTTAGAAGAGTGTCTGAGTGTAGGTGCTGTATCATTGTATATGTGATGTTGTCTGGGCCTGGAGCTGAGGGTTTACAAGTGCTCAGAGCGGTCCTCAGCTCATGAAGTGAAAACTCCGAGTTATAAGAGGAGGTTGACTTATCATTATCACGTAAAGACTTCTTTTCGGCCAATTGTTTGTGTTTCATGAAAGTGCTAGTGTAGTGTGCTGAACTGGACACGTGTTGGAAGTGTTGTGCGAGTGTGTTAGCCTGGTCTTCCAGTTTGTCCCCTGTTGTACTGACCAGGGGCAGGCTGTGTGTCTGTTGTCCTTTTAGTTTGCGTATTCGTGTCCAGACTTTGCGAGAGTCAGTGTAAGAGTTTATGGATGTTACGAATGAGCGCCAACTCTCTCGTTTTGCCTCACGGCGCACACGTTTTCCCATCGCCTTAGCCCTTTTGAACAATAAAAGGTTTCCCGACGTGGGGTACCTGCGCAGGATACCCCACGCCTTGTTCTGGGCCTCTCGCGCCCGCCTACAGTCCTCATTCCACCACGGCCTCCGCTGGTTGCGCGGGGCACCAGAGGCGTGGGGAATGGACTTTTCGGCGGCGTCGAGATGTGCGCCGTGAGGAGTTGGGTAGCTCCTTCGACGTGTAGGTGTCCTATGGATGTGTGGTGTAGTTTGGATGTCTCTGTAAATGTATTCCAGTTAGCTCGTGCTTCATTGAACCTATTATGGGAAGATAGACTGCATGGGCCTTTACCTATATATGTGAGTGAGGTGGGGAAGTGGTCACTGCCATATTGGTCAGTTCCCACACCCCACTCGAGAACAGGAAAGAGAACTGCGGAGCCAATCGCCAAGTCAAGACATGAGTATGTGTTGTGTCCTATGTTATGGTATGTAGGCTGTTTATTGTTGAAAAGGCATGCTCCTGAAGATGTAAGGAATTTCTCTATAAGGCGACCTCGGGCATCCGTGCGAGAAGAGCCCCAAAGAGTGTTGTGAGCATTAAGGTCGCCTGTAAGGATGTATGGTTCGGGCAGCTGGTCAACCAGCGCGTCGAAGTTGGAGCTCGTAAGTGCAACATCAGGAGGAATGTATATGGAGCATACCGTTATCAACCTATTAAATATTATTAAGCGTATTGCTACAGCCTCAAGGACGGTGTTCAAGGTGACAGGGTACAGCCTCAAGGACGGTGTTCAAGGTGACAGGGTGGCATGCTAAGGATTTGCGGGTGATTATGGCAACACCGCCAGAAGAGTGTGTGCAGCCATCCCTGTCTTTCCTGTATACCATGTAACTATTCAAGAAATTTGTGTGTTTGGAATTCAGATGTGTTTCCTGGACACACATTATACTTGGCTGATTGGCATGCAGAATCTCATAAACGTCGTCAAGATTATTCAGAAGGCCTCTGCAGTTCCATTGAACAATATTTTCTCTTCCCATTATTATGTGTTCAGAGCTACTGGAGTGTGACTATTTATGTAGGGTCTTTCGGGGCTTGGACTCTTGGAAGGGGTTTTCTGGCCTTCTCTACTGACCTGGACGTCGCAGCCCGTTCCTTCCGCTGCGATGAAAGCCGGAAGGGCTCGACGTCCATGTCGTCATCTGAAGGCAAGGGGGTGCCCAGCGGACTGGGCCCCCTTGACGTGGTACCCTTTCGGGTGTTCTTTGCCTGTGCTGCCAGTGCCGAAGGCGTGGGGAGCACCACAGATGGCACAGGCAGTGAGGTGGGGGAGGGGGTCGCTGCGACTGCCTCCGTCTCTATCTCGTCCGGGCCCTCGCGTGTGCTTCGGGCCGGTAGAGAGGGGGAAACTGTGGGTGCAGCAGCATCCCCACCGGACGTGGATGCCACCACAGCCGCTGCTGGCTCAGCGAGCGGTGCGGAGGCGGGTTGGGCTGCCAGAGGCAACCCAGGGGGGGGGGCGGGGGCGGGACCAAGTCCGACTCGCGGTACTGGGTCCCCGCCGAAACCAGACGCCGCTCCGCCCCCCGGCGAGCTGCGTCGGCGTACCTCCCCAGAGAGAAAGAGGCGAACCTCTTCCGCGCCTCTGGGAAAGTGATGTTTTCAGTGACCTTGATGTTAATGATTTTCTTTTCTAATTGAAACTTTTCGCATTTTCTGGAGTAGGCCGCATGTGGACCCTGGCAGTTTACACAAAGAAGTTGTTGCACGTTGCAGTTTTCGGCCGGGTGATCGTGCTGGGCGCATTTTGCGCAGGTAAGTCGGTCGCGACAGGTGTTTGTGCCGTGCCCGAACCGTTGGCACTTGAAGCAGCGCCGTGGGTTCGGGATGTAAGGCCGGACTGAACAACGAATGTAACCTGCGTTGATGAATTCAGGAAGGGTCGCCTTGTCGAAGGTTAGGATGAGGTGCTTTGTCGGTATTTGTTTATCGTCTCTGCGGATGGTTATGCGCCTGACCGCTGTTACGCCCTGACTACGAAGGCCCTCCAGCAGGTCAGCTTCAGATTCATTGATTAGGTTATATTCGGAAATCACGCCCTGGGAGCTGTTTAGGCTGCGGTGGGGCGTGACTCGGATGGCCAGATCGGCGATGCGGGTTTGTGCAAGTAGTTTATCAGCCTGATCCTGGCTACTGACTTCAACAAGGATTTCACCGGTTCTTTGTTTTTTGGCTTTATATGATTCGCCGATGACACCTTCAAGAAATTTGGAGACGAGAAATACTGACTTTGAAGCAAGAGGGTTCAGCTGGTCAACTGATTCTATTACTAAGAAGCGAGGGTAGTTGTTCGGTTTCGAAATACTCAAGTTGGGAAGTGGTGGGAACGAAGCTTCGGTGCGGCCCCTTTTCGGGGGCCGATCACGTTTGGGGGGGGGGGGGTGGAAAATGCCATATGATACATTGGAAAGCAGGGAGACGGGGGTACTTTCTTCTTTGACCTTACCCTGGTAGCCAAAGAGGTCCCGGAGCTCCCTGCCTGGTGAACAGACAGGGAGCCCATCCGCCGGAGCTTGACCTGGGCTCCGACGGCCACCGTTCGTGGTTTCTAACCCTCCACCTATAAACACATTGCCACGGTTGGATCCAGCTTATGTTTGGGGGCTCGGGGTCCGCGGTATCGCCAGTACCGTCACCAAGATTGCTCAAGGTGCCCCGTGCGGGGCTCGAAGCTAATCGATAGCAGCGTGGGGACACATCGCAGAAGCCGGAGGTCTGCGAAGCTGCGGGCTAATTGTTATCGCGGGACGCAATTAGAAGGACGGAATTGTCAACCCCATTAATTAGCTACTCGCTCCAGTCTTCCACACCCGTCATCAGCTGTACTTTGCATGACAGCATAAAAAAAATTAGTAGTGGCTTAGCTCTGGTATGCCGGATATACGTAGCGTGAGCTAAGGTTCAGCCCCCTTAATCCAATTGGATTGGATGTCAATCCAACACAATCCAATGTAATCCAATCCAATCCAAATCAAATGCAATCCAAGCAAATCCAATCCAAGCCAATTCGATTCGATCCGATCCAAACCAATCCAATGCTTCTCGCACTTGCGCAGAACGGCCCTTCGCGGCACACGCGAAACCGCTCAACCTCGGCCAGTGTAGCTTACGCTACAAAAAGGGCGGAAAACTATAACAAGGTGAAACGAGATAATTTCGTGCGGGGTTAATAAGATACCGCCTGGCAGCAGCGAGAACGGACGGCGGGTAAGCACGCGAGGCCATCAAAGCGTAAGCGGGGCACGCGTTCTGCGACGCTGGTGGGACACAGCGTCGGGATAGCTCGTATCGAGTGACAGCGTTTACCGACGGATTAGAGGTACGCTGTCACGGGTGAATGGTGTACACTGGGATGACCGGCAAAAGGATGCGGCAGTTGACGAGGGAGTTGGTTGATATTGCGATGAACAACGTTCATACATCAAAACAAACGAACAAGCTGCCGGAAACTGTACAAGCGTAGAGCACAGTCAACTGGTTTTTCCTTCTCTGGTGCACAAGAACTTCGCACCTGGCATTAGTATTCAGCACTCCGTGGTAATCTCCTGCTGCTGCTTCGGGCAATCCTTTCTTTATAAAGTTTGCTTCTTTCCTTCCTCCGTGGTAATCTAGAGAAATCATGAAAGCGGGACTGTTGTATAAAAATAGAATTGAAGGCGTTCTGCTTGTGAATGCAGCTTAAGCAATACCCTCCCTTCTTCCTATATATGGTAACCGGGAGTACGTCCACAAAGGCTATGACACGCACCGTCACACGAAATCAGTTCCCATTCTGGCGAAACATTGCAGTCAATGAACACGTAGGGGGAATTTCACTGCGTTGCTCTAAATTTCCCTGCACTACGGGGAAACTGCATTCTGCTTTAAAAAATTTGCTTGCGAGCGCAACCTTCGCGCGAAATATAAAATAAACGGCTTGTTGGAGTTGACGGGCGGGACCTACAGACCTTTCTGAAAGTGGTTTCATACCGGCAGTAGGCATGTAAAAAGGAGACTTTGTCCGCCTTTATCCGCCTTTATCCACAGCACTTCTCTTCTGAAACAAGGAGTTCTGCGGCTAAAACGTCGGAAGAGTTTCTAGGGACTGCCTAGTCTTGTGGCAGTTCCTCCCATTCGCGCACGTGCGACGAATCCACGCTTGCTTCCTTAGCCGATTAAGGATGCTGATGAAGGGCGCTTTAACTTGATAAAGTGACTTGATAAAGTTACAGAGTATCGGCACTCTTTTCTCCTATTGTTTTGTGCCGCCGTAGTGATCATTGGTCACTTAGCATCACGTGACATTTGTTTACACTGCGACGGTTCATGGGCGCCGCCATTTTGTTGTTTATGCGTTTTCTGTCGGTCAACTGTGGTAGTCTCAGCTTGTCCTTCCTGATCTGCGGCTGCGCGCGACTGGCGTCGTTCCGAACGCGAAGCAAAGATAACGCGCTTCGCAGCATTTCAGCTGCGGAAGTGTGTCCGAAGATGCTGTGTTGCTGGGTCTTCGGCAGTGTTGCTTACAAATGACCTCGTCAAAGTGAGCGGTGAAGCCGCAGAAGTGGAAATCTGGCAACACTGATAAACACCAAAATGGCCGCCGTTGCTCATTTGCGTGCCTCAGTGACGGTACTCTGTATATTATCTAGTGACACTAGCTTTAACCATGGGGATAACGACACGCTGGCCGGCACGTAGAAGGCGACGCCTCTTCCGGGTGGCGTGCCTTATCATTAGGGAAACGGATGCACGCCCTAAACTCACCTGCGAGGAAAAAAAAAGAACGAAAGAAAGAATAGTTACATTAACATAAACACTTCTCAAAAGAGTGGTATGGCTTCATGAGAGCCTATTAAGCAAAACGATAACAATGGAAGCCGAAATAAAAAGAGAAAATTGCAGGTGGCGTGAAAATCGATAGAGTAACCATTCGCTGAGTCACACAGAAACTCGAGGATGCGTTCAGCGTATCGCAAACGCAAATGTTTGTTGCGGCTGCAACAGAGCTACAAAAGTTGCCTTCGGCAGCAAACGACAATACCAGCCTCGGGAAGCACTCCCGGTGGCACACTTTTTACGCAGGATACACGAACAAACAAAAAAAAAAATTATCGGGGCATTGCAAGCGGTAAGAGAGCTTATCTAAAAAAACCTCTCTCTCTCTCTCTCTCTCTCTCTCTCTCTCTCTCTCTCTCTCTCTCTCTCTCTCTCTCTCTCTCTCTCTCTCTCTCTCTCTCTCTCTCTCTCTCTCTCTCTCTCTCTATCCCTCTCTGACGGGGAATTTAAGCCTGCTTGCATGGTCTGAATGAATGCGAAACTAAGTGGCTCCCCTGCGATACCAAGAAAAACCACCTAAAATCCGCAAGCCCGGAACCCCCCCCCCCCCCCCCCCCCCCCCCCCCCTCGAAAACTCCAAGAAAATCTACTGGGTACAAGTCTGCTTACGTGTCGCCAGGGGAAGGTACAATGGTGTTACTTTTAGAGAACCTAAGCAGGCCCTGAAAATGTCTTATCATGAATGCTGTGCAAACTTTCCCTTCCCGCTACGATTTCCGCAGCATCAACGTGGTTGGCTCACCAGACCCTCGGCTCACGTGCCGTCCAGTGTTATCCGACAAGCTGCGCTCCGTGAGGCTGTTTGGCCCAATCCGCTGTGGATGGTTAACAGCGGATAATTTTTCAACTCAGGGGGAATATGGTGCTGTCGCATTAGAAATGGCACCCTCTCTTGGAGGCAGAATACCAGCTCGAATTATACCCCACACGGCCGTTGCGCGTAGAGAAGTCAAACCGCGTTAGCAGCGGCACTGCAAGTGATAGCCCTTCTTAAGCAATCAGCCCAACAATCTTACGACAACCCAACGAACGCCGTAATTGCGATTCTGAAGGAAAAAAAAAGTCCCTTTCTGCAGCCTAGGCTTTGAAGCAATTTGACGAGGAAGTTCAGGAGACATTACTACAAGTGTAACTCGCCAACAAATGTCTCACCGCCGTTTGACACCCTGCACGATTCAGCGTCGTCCATGGAATTAAATATCCGGACAGTTTGCGTCATTGTAAACCATTGGGGGACGGCGACAAAATACAAAAGCACCAGACAGGACAAGCTTGTCCAAGTTGTTAGGCTATAAAGTCATCTTTATTTAGCTGCGCGCACAAAAAAAAAAGCCTATTGTTTCGATCCGAAGGAACGGCTGGACAAGATTGCTCCAAAGAAGGCGTTGAGCTGGACGGAGAAACATTGCTCCCTCCCCCGTCCATGCACAAAAAATACAGAAAGAGTCGTTTAATCGAGGGCAACATCTCTGGCTGCCATTCACTAAACCCTTGAAATAAATGCAAAAAAAGAGAGTGCTCACCATACCTTCGTTTAGCCGTCATGACACATTGAGAGATTTAGATGGGGAGGGCGGTACCATAATGTCGATCATAACTCGGATACTAACGTGCAGTCAACACACTGACTACTGTGTTCTTCTGCTGGCCCATAATAAGTCACTGCTGCATATGCCACGTCACTGTGGCGCGAAAGTTGAATCTTTGCACATATTTCTTGCATTTCTCGGTTAAAAAACGTCTTCTGTGGCAGGAATGGGGCCGAGTGAGTTACTACAGGTTAGTTCTTTCAAACTGAAAAAAAAGATGCATTTTGTCCTCATGGCCCCTTTAAAGGTAGGCATACAGCGCATTTTATGTTAGCCGATGAAAAATAAAACTCTCAAGGGCGCAGTTTGTTTAGGGCGCGGACGAATTTTGTATTCGGCGAACAAGCTTCGACGTCGTCGTCAGTGGAGGGATCTGTCGCGTGTCTTAACCTGGCTGATGAAGATGAAATGGAGCACCAGGGAAGCCGCAGTCACTGAGGCAGGCGGACGACAGCGTCTCAAATAACATGTTTCGCGCCTCCCAGAGGGAAATTTCTAAGCGATCCATCTTTCTAGTCAGGAACTACGTTTCGCTTCTCCCGCACATGTTTCATTAAGGAAAAGCCACTCGGGAGACGCTTGACGACGGACAATGGAATTCCATGGCCGGCGGGAAAGTTATTAGACCGAAAGATGTTTGCAATATTAATGAACGTTACGAGAGAGCGAAGAAAAAGAAAGAGGGAGAGAACTTAATGACCGATGGCGCGGCTGGATCTTGCAAGAGAAGCCGGCTGTTTTTGGTCGTCGCACATGCAAACAACATAACTGCCCGTGTCAATAAGCTAAAACAATAACGGTTAAGTAAGCTTTGCACTTCGACGCAGAGATGCGCATCGGAAGAGCCATTCGACGGGAAACATCAAAAACGCTGCAGACGCGTGCGCGAGCGGCCACAGACAGACACAGCGTGAACTCGTTGCGATCGGCTTCGAGGAGACGAGCAATTCATCTTCGCAGCCCGCCACAGCTGTTAGGGAGACGGGGTGCTAATTTATTTTGCCCTAGCTCGTCGCACGCTCGTGCACGCTCGTCGCCTGCTAGCAGACCACCCCTCGCCTGTCTCTCGGCAAACGCCACCGGGCCGACGGGGAGCCACTGCGTTGCCAATAAGCGGAGAGGCAGGGTGGAAAAACAGAGATGAAGGGGCGATCACGAACACGGCAAACAACGAAGAAGGCGAACGAAGAAGGGTTTTTTCTCGGAGCGGCGATATTGGAAAGAAAGCAGCCTCTTCGCCCCATCTCCCCACCCCCACACACACAGACATTTCTATGCCGATTGCGTTTATTAAAAACCCCGCCACCCCTCGTTGCGAGTACACGATTCATCACTCGTATCCGTGTTCAATCCACCGAACGACTTTTGTTCAGCGTGGTCCCGCTGAGAGGAGCTCGGCCGCCGGGATGGGCGTGGATGTCGGCCCTGTAGAAATTCGCGAAGGCGAGGTACGGGGAGGACAAACTGAGTGCCAGTCGCTGTGCAAGTGGATCTAATACACGAGTGATCCGTTTTAGCCTCGTGCTCGCGGGCGTGCGTGGAGGTGTCTAGGAAGCTTATAGCCCCATCGGAAAAAAGAGGCACGGCTTGTCGCACAAAAAACTAATACACGCACTATAATAATTCTGTCACTCTATTTAACGACAAATATGCAGTAAATGTGGCTAGAAATAATTGTTTTCCAACCTGAATGGAAATTTCTGAATCGGACACGAGGTGCCAACGGCTGCTATCAACGTTACTGCAGGTCAATCCACCGGAGTGACTATCGATCTTAGGACACCGCAGCCAATGGGAAATTTTTGCAGAGATTCGAAGTTCTATTTTAAGCAAGATTCTGCCTATACGCAATTAAAGGCTAACTGCACTCAAATGTCACTTCGGCCAAATTTACTTTGAACGTGCGCGCACCAGCCCCCTGAAATGCGTCGTTAATCAGTTGGAAATAGTTCCATCGCACCTGCCGGCGGATCGCGCAAACAGCCCCGAAGCGTAAGTTACATGCCGGCGGGTCATGCGCTTGGTCCTCCGGCCAGCAAGAACCGGTCGAGCGCAGCCGGGAACACAACGGCAATAGCTGATAGTATAGTGTATCACTCTGCTGCAGCGACAACCTCGTGAGGTCAACGCGCGCGCGCTATGAAAGGATATTGCGCTTAATGCGGGACATCGTTTCCCTTTTCTCGCCTAGTCTGTTGTAGTCGCTGCAATAATTTGCAAACAGATTAAGTGCGAAAAACAATGAAAACCACTCTGGCCACATTAAGTTAAAAATCTTCGCAGTAAGGCACTCTTTGCGCCGCGCGGGGGAACATCCCGGGCTGGTGATGAGGCGCAGAGGCAACTTCAGTTGTCGTTCCTAAGTTGTGCCCGAGTTTAGGGGTGCTGTTAGCAGAGCGGCTAGAAGGAGGAGGAAAATCCTTAGGTCACGTGAGCAAAACGTGAAGTCACTTGGAGCTCCTAGGGACAACGACGAAATAGGCACAGTGTTTCCCTGCGTCCCGAGTGAACGCTTTGCGCCGTCAGTGTCCAGCGTGTCAAGTTGTGTTGCCACCAAAGTACGACCACAGAAAGCTGCAGCTGCGTGAATATGCCGTTAACGTCAGAATTATATTGCGAGCTCCGTATCGATGAGGTGTGCTTACGACATTTCAAAAGGGATTTGCAGTATGGGCACAGCGTATCTCAGCCATGCGTTTGTATCTCCGGCGTTTGCTGTCAGCACCGAAGTGCGGGAAAGGGGAGATCTATGTGCTTGTTTTCCCAGCAAGGTTCGTAACATCGTTATTTTATGCTTGTTGTATCTTTATACCACTGTACTGTGTAAAGCTGCGTTTAAAGCTGTGTGGAATCTTTTTGTTTGAGTGCCGCCTCGGCTTCCTAGGTGTCGCTCTCGTTCCCGATCGTATTATGACGTTAACACTATTGGGAAAAGGACAGACCAGACGTTGGTGCGCAAACCAACACCTGCTTCGCGCATCCAACGCGTGGTTTGTCTTTTCCCACTGACCCTAGCGTGTTGTTCAAGTGTGCAGCACACGCTAAATTCAAATTACGATGCTAGGTCCCCACACACTCCGCCGGTAATTTCAAACGTCTCATTGTTCTTCCCTTCGTGTACGAGCCCGTAACATTGGTCAAGGCTGGTCGAAACGGTGGCGTCTACTCCCCGAAGCGCAGTCCGGTCTGTGTGAGGCGCAGTGTCTCGAATGTAAGTATGCATGTGTTTGATAGCCGCGTTCATCCCGCGAGTATGCTGTGTGCACGCATCAGAGCTCTAGCTCTTCGTGCAGTTAAGTTGCATTACGGCGTGGGAGTATGAATGGAAAACATCACTTCTGTACCGAGACCGCGGTGGCTCAGTGGCTAAGGCGTTGCGCTGCTGAGCACGAGGTCGCGGGTACGATTCCCGGCCGCGGCGGCCGCTTTTCTGATGGAGGCGAAAAGCAAAAACGCCCGTGTGTACGAGATTTCGGCGCACGATAAAGATCCCCAGGTGGTCAAAATTAATCCGGAGCCCTCCACTACGGCGCGGCTCATCGCCTGCATTGCGTCGGCGCGTTAAACCCCACAATCAATTAATCAATCAATCAATCAACTTCTGTACCGAGAGCGTAAGAATATCGCAGAAAAAAAAAAAAAAACCGCTGCGAAATTGTCAGCCAGAATATAAGGAATAGGGAGAGAGAGATGATAGAACAAATGACGGCGGCAGAATCAAAGCATCTTGGGCACGTTATGAGGAGGCAACAGGTGCAACTGTCCGCAAAGTGTACATTGAAAGTTGTGGGATTCTACATTTCACACACTAGTTAGTTCCCACCCTGCAGCCATCCGCGCTCAGCATGTAACATGCCTTGTGAGCGCCGGCTGCGGACGGGTCCGTTGTTTGCGGAGACAAAGGCAGAAGGAGGAGAGGGCAAAACATCAATGGCAGCATTTATTGCAAAGTGCGAATCAAATACACCGCATACAGAATGATCGTAGGCCATAACGGTAACACTGTGAGCGAGGCATTGAACAACGTTAGAGATCGGGATGGTTCGACTAACCGATTGAATACCGGAGCAGCAGGGCACTGCGCGTGGGAGCGCGGGTGCAGTCTTCGAGCTCGCTCGGGCGCGTCCCTTTGTGGCGCGTCACCCCACGTCCTGACCAGCGTGCCGAAACGTCCGCACGCTACCGCATCCCCCAAGACAAGACACCGTCCTCTCGTCACGCGAAAACCCACCAGACCTCGCCAAACGGTGGCGCTAGTGCTGAGGAAGAACTGGTTCTCGGGTAAGGCCGAGGGGTTTTCAAAAGGGTCCACTCCACCCCGGCGACAACAAATCCTCCGGTTGTGGCGTGCTCCCTTCGCGCGAGCGAGGGGCGCTGTGCAACGCCGGCCGCGATGGAAAGCTTGGCAGAAAGGGGTTCGCGTGCAAGTCGGGATCCCTACAAAGTGAATGGAAGAAGCTGCATATGGGAGTCCGGAGGTCGGTGGACTCACTCATGGGTCCACTCACTCAGACTCATTTGGACTCAAACTCACGAGTGAGTTTGAGTTTGTGTGAGCGCGAGGCTAGAGTGGCATGGGGAGTTTGAGCCTGAGTGAGTTTGAGCCCGACTGAGTTTGAGTACGCCTGAGACAGAGTGAGTTCTGAGTCCATTTTGAGTTTGAGTACATTATGAGTTTTGAGTCTATTTTGAGTTTGTTGCACAATCGCGAACTAGTACAGGGGCACTCATATGCCGCGCCTCTTCTTCCGAAGTTTTTTCGTACGAGAGTTGCGATGAGGAGCAAATATGGATACTTTTGGGCTATTTTGAGATATTTCATGGCGCTTGCTTTTTGTCTGAATATATTTTACTTGCTTTGTCTCTTGTCACCAATAATTCACATTTACATTATTATAACGAATAAATTTGCTAGCTTTGCCAATAAGGCATTCTGGTGTAGATCCAGGTCATTGCATGGTTGGTGATATGTGGTATTTGCCAAAGGATGTTTTCGCATGAACGTAATAATTAATTGCGTATCTTTATCCGCACCAGGGTAGAATGCGGCAGTGGGTTATCTCTAATTCGGGAGACATCGCTTCATGAATACAAAGTACAATAGCAATACAAACACCTACAAACGAGGTTGAGGTTGTTTAAATATCTATTTCTTCCAAACATTCCACTTTCGACAGATACCCGGATTGAAAATGGAGAAGAAACACAACACCGCTTGTCGTGTAAAGCTGCGCGCTTCCTTTTCTTTTAACGTTGGGATTTTATGCCACAGCTTGTGGATTTTCGATGCACTGAGCCATTTAAACATTTTACGTAGTTCTGGCAGAAAGTACTAACAGACGCCAGATCGACCTTTAGTCCCCAATGCAAAATCACCGACACAATCTGCCCGTTCATGGGGATGCTCTGTGAGGGATGCAGGCGTCCTCCATATTATAGTCAGTTATTTATTGGCGCAACCGACACTGGAGGCACTGCAACAAACATCAGCACGTGCATTGCTAAAGTGTTTCGTTGCTCATCGTGTGAAATGTGGGGGAAGGGAACTTACACATAATACAAAGACCCAAAACGATGCGCAATTGTCAACTGAGAATTTCGTTCAGAAAACGGTAATATAGGTTACCCCGATAGCTGAGTGACGTAACAAATAAAGTATAGACAAGAATATCCATCGTACACGGGCGCCGCCATTTTCTAATGATAGAGGTGCTACTTGGCGGGCATTTTGTGGGGACTGCGGGGCGAGCAGACGACGCCGCAGTCCCAAGCTGTTTCTCCGTGCCACGCGTGGACGTAAGACATCCAGGCGGCATCGAAAATCCGTAAGGGTCATTTCTTCGGTACGTCAGCACCGAAAAGTTCAACAGCGCTTTAAGGAGAACGTTCAAAGCGTCCGAGAGCTGTCAGGTTTGCTCGTAAATTCCGTTCCCAACCCGCGAAGGCTGCGGGCCACCCAGCACGTATGTTGTCCTGACGGGGGTTGCCTGTGAGGCTGTCTCGCCGTGCCAGCAGGACGCGCGACTTTCAGCCCCAATTGACGTTTATTTTCTTAATTGCGGGCGGGTTACCGTCATTGCCGATGTACAGAAGCTACTCGTCCGGGCGTGATTACGCCGTTGTTGGCTGCACCAACAAACAGCGTTAGCGCAAACCACGACAAAAGAACTGTCTGCATGTGCGGAGTCTATTGGCTGCACAAATTTCCTGCGTCTCTTGAGTGCAACCGCGAATTGGTCGTCGTGCTGAATCGGAAAGACTTCGAACCAAGAAAATTTGCCAGAATAAGAACGGTCGTACGCTGCTTTTGGAAACGCTGTTTGGAAACGGCCGGTGAGCCCAAATGTGGTGCTTATAAGCACCACAGTTGGCAAACTGAATAATGTTTACTCTCGCTCTGGAGGTACAGATACGAAAAAAAAATGAATTGCGAACACAAAATTATAAGCAAGGACACGCAAGATTGAAAAATACTGCTCTTGGACGTCAAATAATGGCGCGCATTTGGTACTGATAAGATAAGTTTTCACGTCTCACCTGCAAAAAAAAAAAAAAAAAAGAATTATTCTCCCTAATTATCTCAATTCGACCTGCGTGGAAAGAAATCGCGCTGTTTGTGTGTTCTGGTTCATATTTTCGTCACCGCGTTTCATTCGTCCATGACTACATCTCTATGGCTACGATGATTGTTTCTTTCACGTTCACTCTTTCTTTTCTTTCATAAAATTGGAACTCGTGCGAGCTGTTATTTCTAAAGACACGCTTGAAAGCTGCGATTGCTGAGCGTCTACTCGTGTGGTATTGTTATTTCCGGAACTTCGGTCACAGACTGTGTTTGAGCCCATTTATCACAATTTTTTTAAATCCTGACGTCACTATGATAAGTGATTAGCCGGAAACAGCTCTTTCTCGACAACTTGTTTTCACGTCTCACCTGCAAAAAAAAAAAAATTATTCTCCCTAATTATCTTCCAAGTTGTTTCTCAAGCTATGCCACTTTTCAATAAGGTATTCTCGATGCCGATGCGTACACGCTACGTCCTTCTCTGCTTGGTAATGGTTCGCGTGGTAGAAAAAAAAACACACACACAAAAGAAACAAAAAATTACGTTTATGGCATGGCCGCAAAGCAAGAAGTAAAGTCAAACAACAAGGATGCACGTGTCCCTCAATAAAGAACGCGAAAAAAAAGAACTCAACGAAAGCGCGAAATGCTAAGAACCCGATCGATAACGCGACGGTGTATAACGCGGCGAAAAAGGCTTCCCCGTTTACGACGCAGGCTAGCGCCGGTATCGTCTCAATAAACGTTTGGCCGCGGACAGTCCGAAGCGAGAGCACCCGTCGTATAACAAAGTGGGTGGAACCCGCATGGACCGAACGTACAGGCTTACACACGCCGGCTCCATTACCGCCGACGTCTGGGTTATTATTGAGAGCCGAATAGAAGGGACAACGCGCATGCGTCAGACCTCAAAGGCTACGCCGAGACAGCGCGCAGTGTTACAACGCCGAAGCGCCGATGATAAGTGCGATAAGAGTTCGCCGGCCATAAACCGTCTCCGATTTCCAACGCGTTTACCTTTATGACGACGACGCGCCGATAACTTCGCGAACACCCGTGACGGCCATTCGCCCAGCGCTGAATTCTAAAGGCGGGACCACTGGAGACAGCGTGATTAGAACGGGTCTGAATATGATAAGCTACGGGGCGAGTTGATGTCGGGTGAGATTGAGAAAACCCCGCTGTGTGAACACTGCTACGGGCGCACGAATGAAGTTGCGTTTATAAACATGTGGTTATCTGCTGTCGTACAACACAACACATATTTCCAACTCGAAGGCAGCGAGTACGCGTGAAATAAGGGTAAGGCACTTATAATGTATAAAACATTAAAAAATTCCCCCGCATTTCCCCGAGGGGGAGAATGTGAAAGTGCGAATGCACGGTTGTCGGCCCGCTTGCGGCGCTTGCGCTCGGCCCCCGCAGCCCACCGCCTCGCCGCCTTCTCTTCCATCTCTTCCATCGGGTTTGTAGTATCACGTGTACACCACGCAGTTATCAAGCCGCTATAACGCCGCTGAGTCGCCAACGCACGCCGCTGACGACGTAGTTTGAATGCGTTAAAGATATAAGGCGCGTCACTAACACTGATATCAGCGTCGCGTCCGTGGCTTGGTCGGTAGAGCGTCGCGCTGCGGCCGCAAAGTCCTCGGATCGAAACCTGGCACCGGATGCTGTTTCTTTTTTAAATATAGAGGAGCACTGCGGACGCCGCCGCCGCCGCCGCCGCCGCCGGCGGCGGTGGATGGTTTGGGGTCGCTTATAAAGTGCATTCGCACTTAAAAAAGACAAGGTATGGTTAAGCGTCAGTACCATACCTCAGTACGCGGCGTCAGTACGCGGAAGCCAGAAATTGTGAGGCCGTGTGTTAAGCAGGCGGGCGTGTGTGCCGGCGGAGGCTAGCTACGAGACAGCGCTGGAGGAACGGGCGCAAGGACTCCTCGGGAGGCGGTTCTAGGTCAAGCCAGGAGCCTGCTTGCGCCGTGCTCCGAGAATCGACCCGGGAGCTGTTCCGGACTTCCTCTGCTGCAACGCGAGTGCCTGTTCCCGCTGGCGTGATCCCGAGGCGTTTTCCGGGCCAAGATTCGGGGCGAGGCCTAGAGTGGCCAGGCACGAGCGCGGGCATCAGCGTTCCGACCTGGGGCCTCTGCGTCTCAAAAGGCTGCACCGAGAAAGTGTCCCGCCACATCTTTATACCACTGGCACCGTACACGGGGAGCGCTCAACACGTTCCACCGATGTCATTCCGCCCAGCGACGAGGGGGACTGGAACGTGAGAGTAGCGCCTCCTTTGTGTCCTCCGCTCAAACTTTGGTTCGGACTTGTGTTAGTTTTTAAAGACGATAGTCTTTCTTGGGCTACTTAAACTCAGAAATTTTGGTCTGTCTGTATGTCTGTCTGTCCGTCTGTCTGTCTGTGACTCGATTCAGCCACCCGGCCAAAGTAAAACAATGCCTGCGCAATAGTCTTATATAGTCACACCTAAATGTGCCCGTCTAAGTCCGGTGTAATGTTCATACTTGTCAATATTGTTGAAGAACAACTAGATATTAAGCATATATAAGACAACAAATTAATACAGAACTGATATTTGCAGCGTTCCTTTATAAAAAATCGTACATGTTTGATTTTGGCGAGATTAAATACTTCATCAACTGAAGAAAAAAATATCACTCCGCCGTCGCCTCCTCTCGCCCGCGCCATATAGCTTCTGGCGGCATTTGAAGAAATCAAGTGGCAAGAGTTACGAAAGGTTCCACTAGATAGGTTCCACGTTCTGCTTAGAACGCACGTGGACTAGGGAAACGCGGTTCTATAAACGTTGAAGTAGGGCGCCTCGATTCACACGCGTCTTCGCCGTACGGCAGCGTTGGCATCGAGACACCCGGTTTGTAGCAGTGGAACGCGGGAAATTTAAAATGATTAAAGCAAACCTTTGCGTCTTTACCTTGGGAAGAGCGCGACGCAACAGGAACAACATGAGAGGTGAGCGGGAAAGCGAAGGGAGGCATTTACTTGGCAAAATTCGATAAAGACTATCGTCTTTTAACGACATTTGCAACGAAAGGAGCAGATACGCGGCCAATTTTTTTTCCTTCGCCTTGCGCGTAGGCTGTATTTTGTTACCGTTTAAGTTCCTAGTGCATTTCTCTGGTGTTTGTGTGTCCGCAAAAGAATTTGTTTTTTTGTTGTTGTTGTTCTCAAGCCATGGCGTGAACTGTCGTCGATCCTCCTCTGCGGGCCACACGCCCGCCCGCTTAACACGCGGCCTCACAACCACCAACAACGAACCAACGCGACATCGTGCCTACGCAACATCTTGAGCAACCTCTTGTCTCGTTTGACGTTTGCACGCAAGAAAAAAGAAACATGTACGCAACTTCGCTAGAACATGTTCACAGGTTAGCGAAACATGCGGGACATAGACAGCGCCGCATTTGCAAATGAATCATTTTTTGGGCGCCTCGTAAGATGAAGCAACTAGACCAGTGTCTGAGTGAAAGCAATAGATGGCGGAGGTTTACCATCTCGTTTTATAGGCACGAAAGGCCTTGGCGGGGCCCAGCCCGGTTTCAAACATTGGCGCATGCACGCGAAGAGACATTGCATTTGCAGCAGCCATGAAAAGTAATATTAAATCCCTAGGTTGCGGCTTCTTGAGATGGATCACACCACTCACCGTTCCCGAATACGCCGCAGGCATCATTGTATGAATGACGAGGAAATTCAAAGATGCGGCATGCCATCATGTTCAGACAGTTGTCCCCAGTATGTCTTTCTACAATTTCCCTTGCTAGAGAGGTTAGAGCCGCAAGAGGTTTCCTAATTGAATCGAAAAAAAAAACAACAAAATTCCCAGCACGAAGGAACAACGACAACAAGATTTTCCTCTGATTCCTTTCTTTAGCAGCATTGTGAAGACAGCATCTATAAAATAAAAACTATATCACTCCCCTAACCGGAAAAGCGTTCTTGGAAGCGCGCTGCGCTTCACCGATTGCTCACCAAGAGAAGTAAAACTTCACAAAGAGAAGCAAACCAAAGGCACGTCCAGCAATTAAAGAAAAAGAAAAGAGAAAATCAAAACTGCGAAAAGGAATCAAGATCAAACAACAAACAGTAGATCCAAGCTTCAGACCCGCCGCGGTGGCGCAGTGGCTAAGGAGTTGTGCTGCTGAGCACGAGGACGCGGGTTCGGTTCCCGGCCGCGGCGGCCGCTTTTCTGGTGGAGGCGAAAAGCAAAAACGCCCGTGTGTTCGAGATTTCGGCGCAGGTTAAAGATCCCCAGGTGGTCAAAATAAATCCGGAGCCCTCCACTACGACGCTGCACCCCCGGCGTGGGAAAAGGGGAAGAAAGGGAAAACAAAAGTACTGAAGCTACATCATCAATACGCTGTGTAAAAAATACGCCGTGTAAATAGACTGTGTTCATTTTTTAGTTGAAAAATTATATGAGGAAGCGACAAGAAACTCGTGCGCACACACACACGCGCGCGCACACACACAGGCACGCGCATGCACGCGCACACGCGCGCGCACACGCACGCACACAAAAATAACTAGATCAACACACACCAGGCCGATGATAGAGAGACAACCGCGAGGAAGGCAGAGAGATTTGAGGCCCACCAGCCCATATCACTTTGAGACCCATTAAGGCCCATCTTAATATTCCCCGCCAATCCACCTTGCTATCTAACCCCTCAGACGTTGAGGTCACTCAGCCCCAGTTGCTCAAACACGCGCAGTCGAGCGCTTGACGTAGAAATAAAACAAGAACTCCTCTATAGCCAGGTCCATTCACTTCGCCCCAATCCCCTTTACTTCGTCGAGCCCATCCCCCAAACCACGATCGAGCTGAGAGACCTCACCTCGGGATTCCGAGGGAGTTCATACGAACTCAAGGCCCATGGGATACAAAATCCTCTTTCATGCCGTCCTACCAGGCTGCCGTTATATCTGCTCTCATTGATACTGCCGGAAAAGAGGTGGAGAAAACCTTCCTATATATACGTGCCTGATGGAGATAATATAAAAAACATACAAAGTGAAGGCATTGCTGCGTGGTGCCCTTTTCTTTTCCAAGGAGGAAGGAAGTTACTTCCTCTCCTTATCCGGAACCCATTTTACCGTTTATTTTCCTTAACATTAGATGCACGCAGAGACGGAATATTTGAGAATGTCGACCAACAAAAACGGCAAAGACTAAAAATTAGGGGCCAGAAGTACAAAGTGCTGAAAGAGAAAACGAATAGTGTAACGTAGAAGGGGTGATCGAAATCCAATCGCTGAAAGCACGCCGCTAGACAGGCGCGAAAACAAATGAGATACAGATAGAGCATAAATTGGGAATTGGGAGGCACACAGCGTTTTGAAGTCAATAGCGTCGAACCACTGTTGTAGTCATTAACACACAACACCACACCAGTCTCACTATACCACACCACAACCTGCTGCAATCGGCGGAAGCGGCCATCGTCCTCGCGTGAATCAAACAACGACGCTCTGTCCGGCCAACAACAGGTCGGGGTCATGACGTCACTGCTAAAAGTCACGTGGCAAAGGCCTATTCGTCACTTCCTTTATAATTTCACCCGCTTGTTTGGTGCGTTTGCTTTTATGGCATGG